>NC_079219.1:47574768-47667268 GCF_029633865.1 Lampris incognitus
GGCAGTAAAATACTCATTATAGAGCTCATCCATAGAGATGTTAAGCCTGCCAACCAGGTGAAATCGCTCAGTGATTTTCTCCATGTTGTCATAGGAGATCTTCCCAGATGCCAAAGAGAGGGGCTGCAGGTGAAAGAGCCAGTTCTCCTCTGAAAAGTTGAACCACTTCTGGACATAACTGATGGTGGTGTTTAAGAAGGCTGTAAACTCCTGCCTGGCAACATCAGCATCAGATGGCGAGAGAGGCTGAAGCTGATCTTTTGTTAGGAAGCCATAGAACCTATCATCTCTTCTCTGAATTTATCTTCTCAGAAAAGAGTCCATAATGACATAGAGGTCAACTGATGTGGGTGCATCCCTCTCCAGCTTTTTGACCACCTCTTCAAAGATGGACAGGACATTATTGCAGAAGAGGAGGTACACTTCCACAAGATCAGCCTCCTCCTCAACCCCTGCAGCATCCTATGTCAACCTCAACAATGCTTGCAGGTGCCGTGGACATTCCTCGCCAATGCTGATGAAATACAACTTCAGAGGAGTCCAGTTCTGCAGCAGGCGGGTGACTGAAGGGTTGAGTGACAGCCATCTGGTCACCACGTGGCGCAGGATGTAATGGAACTCGACATCACAAAAGGCACAGGACTCCTTCAGGGAATCTCTCCTTTTGGTAGAGGTGGAAAAGAAACTGTACACCTTAAGGACAATATTTTCCACATCAACTGAGAGCTGATCCAGGGCACGTTTCACAGTGTTATGGACAATATGTGCATGGCAGTTACTTCGGAAGAAGTCACTGTTGGACTGCTTCAATTTTGTGAAGACTGAATTGTGAATGCCATAGCTGACCTTGGTATTATCTGCAGTGAATGCAGACACATGATTGAAAGTCAGGCCCAGGTTTTCAAGAGAGCTCAGGATGGTATTGACTATTCCTTCAGCAGACTCATCTGGATTTTCAACAAAATCAATCAACTTGTTGGTGATCCCATTCTCTAGAGTGAAAAACTGTATGGCCAAGGGAAACATCTTGCAATTGCCCTTATTAGAGGCATCCGTTTGTAGAGAAAATTGGAGTGGATTCTCAGCACTTTTTAACTTGTTGATCACCCCCTTACTGCCTTTGGAGAAAAGACATCTGTGACCACTGCCTCGGCTTTTGTCCTCCCACAGGACATCTTCTTGGCAATGCTGGAGTCACTCAGTGTTCGAAGAGTCAGCTTAATCCCAGTCAGAACTGTAGCTCAAGTTGTGCTCCAAAATATGACAGACATGTGCTAGCTCAGCAGCAGCAGCAGGGTTCCCGCGGGGTCTTAAGTCTTAAAAAGTCTTAAATTTGATAATAAGAATTTTAGGCCTTAAAAAGTCTGAAATTTGATCTAAAATGTGTCATTTTGGTCTTAAATATGATTTTGATAGGTCTTAAAACTATAAATTTTCTGACAGGTTAAATGTGTTTGCGGGAAATGTCCGGACTGCAACGTAAGCACTACAGTAATAGTCCGTTCCGCTCCAATAATCAGTATTGAAAGAAAATAACATGGAACCAATAGTCATTACTTTGCAGCTCCCCGGTCAATTTATCGGAGAACACAGAACTAGTGTTTGTATCCTGTAGCGTGTGTCATGCTATCAGTCCGAGCCAAGAGATAAATGAATGCTAAAGTCTTTAACCTCTGTTTGTTACTTTTCTAACTTCATGGGTAAGTGCAAATTCAACTACCAGTGGCTGGAGGCCGGTGGAGGGGAATGTTTTTGAAGCCCGCTGCATCTTACGCAAAAAAACACAAAAAAAACTATTAAGTTCGGCACATTGGGGCAAAGGCTTTAGAATCGCATAGTCAGTCAGAAAAACACAAGACCCAACTGAAAAGCCAACAACCAACGCCTGCCATCTGTTCGGTGTTCGCCATTGCTGCAGGAGCATCAAGTGCAGCAGCTCCCATAACAACGTCAGGGATAATCGACCTCCAGACGAAGTTTGGGTCTACGCCAAACCTAAAAGCGGAGGTGCTTTGGACGCTAAATATTGTAGCTAAACACCATTCCTATAGCACCAACGAAGGTCATAGGTGAGCTTTTTAGAAGCATGTTCACAGATTCAAAACTAGCGAAAACATTCGCGTGCGGGGGTGACAAAACTGCCTACATCACGAAATGTGGTTTAGCGGAATACATCGAGAGACCTCGTCTATAAAGTAAGCAAAGGTCCGTTCGTTCTCATGTTTGATGAAAGTTTGAACCAGACAACCAAAACCAATTCAGCTGGATCTACTGTACGTTTCTGGGAGGAGGGGCAACTTCAGTCGCGGTACCTGGGGTCGCAGTCTATGGGACATCCAAAAGCACAGAATTTGTTGGAACATGTCAAAGTAAGTAATCAATTATTGACCATCACATTTTTACATGTATTTAACATGTAGTTATTGGTATTTAGACATACATTCGATTTCAGCAATACTATCACACACACACACACACACACACACACACACACACACACACACACACACACACACACACACACACACACACACACACACACACACACAGCATTCTATAAAATGTGCAGCTGTGTATAGACCAGGGTATGCCTGGCAGATGTAAACGCACATTATCTGTCCCCAAACTCCATTCATACCCCCACACATAATCTGTGATCTGTAGGAGGTGCCTGTACAGTAGTTGTTTTTTTTACTGCGTGTTTATTGAAAGAACTGTTCCGATGGAACGTGAAGTTCTTCTTGTTGAACGTTAATACATTTACTTTGTAAGTAATTCTAGGACTTTATTCTTTCATAGTAATTTTCCTTCATTTTTTTTTGCCGTGAAATAGGTCTTAAATTCTATTCAAAGTGGTCTTAAAAATTTCCTAAAAAGTCCTAAATTTAACCTGTTGAAACCTGCAGGAGCCCTGAGCAGTCGCCTGTAAAAAAGAAAAAAAAAGATGCAACTTCACTGCATATATGTATGTATAGTGTTGTATAGTATATTAACTACCTGTATATGAACTGTTTGAACTTGTAAGATGTGCGTAAAAGGTTTTATATATGTATATGGTATTTATTATTATTATAAATATGATAAATACTACTCAGTCATCGCTGTTAGATTATCCATTCCATTCCATTATCCAAACCGCTTATCCTGCTCTCAGGGTCGCGAAGTTAGATTATATGAACTTTACATATGATGCACTTGAACTTTTATAGTACAAATAATCACAATTTATCAGTGTTGGGGAGTAGTGAACCACATGTAATTAAACATTTTGCAGTACACCTAGCTTGTTGGTAGTTCAACGACATTCATATTTCCATAGTGATTTAAGTATAAATTACTTTTTTGTTCGCCATTTTTGTGTTGTTAACTTGTTGTGTTTTATGCATTAGATTACACCAATATAAAATACATTTGTAGTCATTGCACTTTCCCATGAATAGGATCATGATAGCTTTCTGTGGTTCAATGTCTCTATGCTTTCAGAGTAGCTTCCGTAACACTGCTAGCCTATCTATCAACCAGATCTGGGTTTAATAAAATCGATATGATTATTAATACATACCATATCAGCCTCTGGAGATGCCTGGCGAACAAGAAACTGTGAAAGAGCTCCCTGACTCCTCTCGCTCCTCTTGAGATTTTCTCCTGACCCATGCTGTTTGACATCAGTAATTCCACCGTGACTAATTGAGAAATTCCGGCGGCGGGCGGTGCAGTTGGCCTTTTACACGTTATCTCGCAAGTATTCCAGCCATTCATGATCATTTCCCGATTTTGTTCTGTATTTCTGTAATCGTTTGCCACCCGCGGACTTAACAGGGTAACTTTAGCAATGTTTTTGAAACTTGCGTCTGGGGCAGGGGGCATGGCACAGGTGTATCGTAGCAACACTGACAGCGCTTTTCATTGGTCAATGAGAGGAGCGTTCTCATAGCAGCGGCACTGACACCGCTCTTCTTTTCGCCTTGAAATCGATTTTCAAAAATACGGAACAAAGTGCGTCCCTTATCTGTTCAATTAAAGAGACGTATTTTAGTTTCCAAATACGGGACGATTAGGTATTTTAAGGGACGGTTGGCAACCCTAAGGCGGACAGAAATCATGGAGGGACGAAGCTGTAATGACCCACTTTTCACTCTCACAGATTATAACACCGTTTCTGAATTAGCCGTTGAACTTCGGCATGTTTATTTCGCTCCATGCATAACGTGCACATAATCCGACTGATTCGCTACCTTCCCGCTCCCGTGGCTGCTCTGTTTACTATCCCATAACTACCTGTGTCCTTAAAGGTGTATTCCCTTAATACTGAACATCACATCCTTCCAACATTCCCAAGAAAGTAAACATTACATTCCTGCTATAGGATAGGGGTTGAAGTTTCTTTGTAACAAATCCCACTAGAGGTATCACAACATAAACATTTTTTTAATTAACGGCATACAAAACCCAAACTAATGCTCCACTACAACACAGTCCAAGGTGTCTTGTTATGGCAATAAAAATCATTAGGTACTCTGGCCACTTCACGGCGACCCTTCTTGGGTAGCGAGGGGCGCCTGAGGTCACTGGGCCTGATGTTGGGTTGGGTTCATCATTGTAAACAAAGTCATTTGGGTCATTCTCACTCCGCGTTCTGTTGTCCTCTCCCAGTATACCAGTTGGACCAAGTGTGGGGGACACTCGCTTGAAGTGTGACGCATTTCTTGTCACCACCTGTTGCCCCCGTTGAGCAGTGATCATTGTTCCTTTTGCTGCAGTGACTTGAAACGGCTCCGGATGGAAAAAGGACTGGAATGTGTTCTCTGGTCGCAGTCTTTTCACCAGCACATGGTCACCCACTTTCAGAGCAGGGGATGGGCGACAGAAATGTTTGTCGTGATGCCCTTTCATCTTCTCTTTTGCTTGTGTGTCTCTGGCTCTGATGAGCTTGTCTGGAACTGTGTTTTGGACATTGGGTAGTGTTGTGCGCACCTGCCTGCTAAAGATGGCTGTGGCAGGTGGTTTCCCAGTGGGTGGTGCTGTGTGGGGTTGTTCTGTATGCTCTCAGGAAGCGATTCAGTGCTTGTTGAGTGTTTTTGCATTCAAGTGTGGCAATCTGGATCGTTTTTTTCAACGTTTTCATAAAGCGCTCAACCTCCCCATTTGCTTGGGGCCAATAAGGGGTTATCTTTCTGTGGCGGAAGCCTAGGTATGAAGCAAACCTGGAGAAGTCCTCAGAATTGAAAGGAGGACCATTGTCACTCTTGACAACTTCTGGGATGCCAAATAATGAGAACGTGCTGTCTAGCTTTGGTATAACAGCTTTTGCAGATGTGGTGGACACCTTCTCCACCACCGGGAACCTTGAATAATCGTCCATCACAACAAGTAAGTACTCTCCATTTGGCAATGAGCAGAAATCCACACTCACCTCAGTCCAGCGTGCAGCTGAAAGGGGAGTCATCTGGGGTGTTGCGTGAGATTGTGTTGTGTTTGTCACTGCTTGGCAAGCAAGACAGGTTTTGACGCAGTCTTCTGTCTTTTGGTCTATACCAGGGAACCACACTTTTTCCCTCAAAAGTTTATTTGTCTTTACCAACCCCTGGTGGCCTTCATGAGCGATGTCAATCACTTGGTTATGCAGGGATGAGGGTATTACCAGATTGTTACCTCTGAGAAGGAGATCAGATGTGGACACCATGAGCTCTGACCTCTGTGCATGAAAACATCGGAGGAGTGATTTTTGGGCTGGAGACATGTCTGCTGTCTGTTCCAGAAGAGTGTGCCACTGTCCTGTTCTGGCCGCAGCTATGACCTGCTAGAGGCATGGGTCAGACTGTGTGGCA
This sequence comes from Lampris incognitus, assembly GCF_029633865.1. Taxonomy (NCBI): domain Eukaryota; kingdom Metazoa; phylum Chordata; class Actinopteri; order Lampriformes; family Lampridae; genus Lampris; species Lampris incognitus. The sequence continues at coordinate 47,580,597 of NC_079219.1, forward strand.
GTGTGGATCTCCTGCAGTGTCATAGCGCGGGGAACATCATGGTCAATGATGAAACGCACGTGTGCTTCAGCCAGCTCGGTGGCATGTGTGCTATTCAACTCGTGTGGGGACTGGGTGTCTGGAGAAGTAGTCTGCTGGGTTACCAACACCTGCCTTGTAGGTCACAGAGAAGTTGAAGTTCTGTAGCTTTAGTACGCAGCGTTCAATTCTGGGAGGGGGAGAGGAAGATGGCTTGTTAAACATGGGCACCAGCAGCTTGTGGTCAGTAACCACTGTGAATGGGCATCCGAGTAGATATAGCTGGAAATGAAGGCAGCCCCAGATTATAGCTAAAGCCTCCCTCTCAGTCTGTGAGTATCGCTGTTCTACAGGTGACAGTGTTTTGCTGGCATAGGCAAGTGTGTGCAGTGTACCATCAGAGTCAGTTTGGGTAAGAACAGCCCCTAGGCCTACAGGGCTTGCGTCCACAACAACTTCTGTGTGTTTTGATTGGTCAAAATAGGCCATGACTGTGTCGCTGCTCAGTGCATTTTTGAGTTTGTCAAAAGCTGTCTGGTGGGTTGGGGACCAGTCCCACAGCTGGTCTTTCTTTGTGAGCTCTCTGAGAGGCTGTGTCAGGGTGGCTAGACCTGGAATGAAACGACCACAGTATGTGACAAGGCCAAGGAAACTTCTGACCTCTCCTGGGTTCCGTGGGGCTGGGGTCTCCTTGGCTGCAACCACCTTCTTGGGGTCCACTGAGATGCCTTGATCTGAGAACACATATCCGAAAAACTCCACCTTGGTCTTGTTGAAGTCATATTTGTCAGCATTGAGTGTGAGGTTACATTCACTGAGACGCGTAAGGACCGCCTCTAGGCTCTTGTCATGTTCTTCTTGGCTAGTGCCATACACCAGCATGTCATCACTGACGTTCAGAACACCCGGGATGTCAGACAGTGTCTCTCTAATGGTATTTTGGAAAATCTCTGCCGCTGAAGATATCCCAAAGTTGAGTCGTTTGTAGTGCCTCAGGCCCACATTTGTTGTGAAGGTTGTTATGTAGTGGGAGTCAGGATGGAGTTCAATCTGGTGGTAGCCAGCTGTCAGATCAAGTGTGGAAAACACTTTTGCCCCATTGAGGTTTGCTAGAATGTCGTCCACTGTGGGAGTGAGGTGCCTCTCACGCTTGATGGCTTCGTTTGGACGTCTCATCTCAACACACAGTCTGATTTGGAGCTACTACCACCGGAGAGACCCATGGCGTGGGGCCTTCAACACGTTCGATGATGTCTAGCGCCTCTAGTTTCTCCAGCTCCTGTTCCACTAGCTGTCTCATGTGGAAGGGGATGCGCCTGTGTTGTTGAGTCACTGGTTGCACTGTAGTGTGAATGTGGATTTTCACTTGGTGATCCTTGAGCTTTCCAATGCCTTGAAAAACGGTGGGGAATTTTTTTGGAGCATGAGCGGCACAAGTACATTGTTGATCAGGCGGACTAGGTCGAGGGCAACTGCTGTCTGGCAGCTTACTACAGGAATCGCTGGCTTGTTGACCACGAAGAATGTTTCTCTGACAATTCTGTCTCAGAAGCTGAGTTGTGAGCAGAATTGCCCGCGCATTGGCAGAGGTGTGCGGGAGCCATAAGCAAAAATCTGGACTGATGTGTTCTGCAGTACTGGGCGGGCTGGGAGTGATTGAAATGTGCAATAGTCCATTACATTGACTGAGGCTCCTGTATCTACCAGCACTTCGAGAGGCGACCCATTTATCAGAATGGTCTGTTTTGGCGCTGTGATAGCTAGGTCTTTCAGTGTAAAAAGATATCTGGGGGAGTGGTCTGTGCTGTCTTCATTGGGACGCGGTGAGTTGGCATTTGATTTTGAGGTGTCATCTGACTGTTGACATTGTACATAGTTCATACTTTGTCTTGGGCGCGACCGGCACATTTTTGAGAAATGATTTTGTTTGCCACAATTGCGACATGCAAGCCCACGTGCTGGGCAGTCACCTTGATGAGGGAATGAGCCACCGCAGGTGAAGCACTCAGGTCCGTGCGCGCCTGGGGCCGTATGCGCAGGCTGCCGGGCAGAATGAGCAGGTTGCCTAGCCCGCTGATTCCTGCGCTCTCGGTGGCGCAGAGCCAAAATACCATCCGAAACGGTGTCTGATCGTTTCTCCATTTCACGTGCTTGTTGTTCAGACGCTTCTTCCAGCCTGGCTAGTTCCAGGAGTTTTGTCAGATTCACCGTGGGATCAGTGAGCGCTTTTCTCCTAAGCTTGTGCGATACGCAGGTTTGCACAATGTGGCGTCTTATTTCTGCGTCAACATCAGAGAACTCACAGGATACTGCAAGTGTGCATAAGCGGACATAGTATTCCCCAACGGTTTCATTTCCAGACTGTGTAGATTGCCTAAACTTGTACACCTCAAAATCCACATTCTTCTTTGGTGAAAGATAAGTCTCAAGTGCCTTAACGGCTTTATCAAAGTCTTTAGCGTCTCCCTTATCAGGCAGCGTCACAAAAATGTCATATACCTGTTCGCCCGCATAATGAAGTAGCATGGCACGTTTCCTAGTATTGTCTTTGATGTCCATGGCCAACAAGAAATTTTCGAAACGAGCCTTCCATTTCTCCCATCTAGGTCCCAACGTCCCCGGGGCACCTCCATGGATATCAAACGCCGGGAATGCGTCGCTCGACGCGAAAAACTTTGCCATGAGGAGATGGCGGATGTGGTGTATTGGATCGAGCACTCGGTGCTCGATTGTGTTGGACTGTCCCACTACTGAGTTCTGTAATACACTGGTCGAGCCTAGTAGTGTGTGACGTCTCCGTCAGTAAAGATCAGACTTGTGCCGCATCCTCGTCTCCGTGTACTTATACATAATAGTGATTAAGTTAGTAACCCACGAATAGTAACACTACAATAGTGTACATAAGAGAAGTCACAACATGGTGTCAGAAGACGGAGTTACGGTATAATTCGAGGGCGGTACTTCAACGAGTTCGCTGGTAGCTGAGGCAGCTAGCTAACAAGTGCTAGCCTGCGCACAAATATGGAACAGTTCAAGCCGCCACCACCGCTGATACTTATCAGGAATGTCGCAGAAAAGTGGAGAAGATGGGAGCAGCGTTTCCAGCTGTACATGACCGTTTCAGGTGTGTTGGATAAGGAAGAGACGGTTAAAATAGCCATTCTGCTTCACACCATCGGCGAGGAGGCGCTGGAAGTGTATAACACACTCACCGTCATCCCAGAAGGAGACGACGAATCGATGGAGGACGTTCTGAAAGCCTTCAAGGACTACTGCAGCCCTCGGAAGAACGTCGTGTTCGAACGCCATCAATTCTGGTCGCACACGATGTCAGCAGGAATATCAGTGGACAGATTCATCACAGAGCTGCGCCAGAAGAGCAAAGACTGTGAGTTTGGCAGACATGAAGATGACATGGTAAGGGATAAATTAGTGTTCAGCATGAATGATGCCCGTTTGAAAGAAAGGCTGTTACGTGATAATGAGCTTACTTTGCGCAGGGCCGTAGAGATATGTAGATCAGCTGAGCTCGCTAAGTCACAAATACAAGCGATGCAGACGTCACATGTTGTCCAAGACGCCTCAGTGGATGCATTAAAGAAAGCAACAGGGCAAATGCGCACGGGCAGCTGGAACAAGAACAAAACGAGCAGCAAGAGGCATGTAACAACAACTCTCTGCCACAAGTGTGGAAATAAACACGAGCCCCGTCAATGCCCAGCTTATGGTGCAGTGTGCCACAAATGTGGTAAGAACAATCATTTTTCCAAGGTGTGTAAATCAAGCACTGAAAAAAGCGGCAATTACAAGACAAAGACAGTGCATAATCTAGAAAGTGAAATTGATTCCTTATATATAGGCATGATTGGAAAATACAAAAACAAAGCACCCCACCAAGCTAAAGGCACTGTATGGCGTGAAACAGCCACAGTCAGAGGCGTAGCAATTAACTTCAAGTTGGACACAGGCGCCGATACAAATGTGCTTCCTATGCGCGTATTCCGGCAGCTACCAGGTCCCGTTCAGTTACGGCCCACAAAGACTGTGCTGATTGCTTTTGGTGGTGCACGACTACCCTCAGATGGTGTTGCATCTCTAGATTGCCGCACATCTAAGCATACGGCCATATTGGACTTCCATGTGTCTAGCCGAGCTGACAAGCCAATCCTGGGTGGAGATGCGTGTGAAGAGCTGCAGCTGGTGAGAAGAGTCGAGGCGCTTGCAGTGGAGTCCCCACAACCAGCAAAACCTCCGGCCACCAAAGAGGAGCTGCTGCAGAGGTATGCGGAGGTCTTCACAGGATTAGGCGAATTTCCTGGAGTTCATCACATACACATTGACCCCAGCGTCACGCCTGTGATTCACGTGTGCAGGAACGTACCACTCTCCATCATGGACTCACTAAGAGAGACACTCACAGACTTGCAGAACAGGAAAGTCATAACTCCTGTCAATGAACCTACAGAATGGGTGAACAGTCTTGTTGCCACAAAGAAAAAAAATGGTGCGCTAAGGGTATGTTTGGATCCTTGCAACCTGAATGAGGCAGTCAAGCGTCAACACTACTCCATTCCTACACCGGAAGACGTGCGCAGCAGGCTAACGGGAAAATCCATCTTCTCCATCCTAGATGAAAAGGATGGATACTGGCAGATCAAGCTAGATGAGCCGTCGTCTAAGCTATGCACCTTCAACACGCCGTGGGGCCGGTTCCGCTACCTCAGACTCCCATTCGGGATCAAATCGGCCAGCGAAGTGTTTCAACAAAAGAACTGTGAGACCTTCGGTGATATCCCAGGTGTGTACATTATAGCAGACGACATGATCATCGCAGCGTCATCAGAGCGGGAACACGATGAAATCCTGCAGAAAGTAATGGAGAGAGCCAAGACCGCACATGTGAAATTTAACAGGGACAAGATCCAGTTTAAAGTTGATACTGTAAAGTACATGGGACACGTCAGCACGGCAGCAGGACAGAGAGCTGACGACACAAAGATCAAAGCGATTGTCGACATGCCAACCCCGGAAGACAAAGTCTCCAACGTCTGCTGGGAATGACAAAATTCCTAGCGCAATACATACCAAACGAAGCCTCACTCACGGCACCCCTCAGACAGCTGCTCAAGAAGGATGTAGCGTGGCAATGGTGCCCGCACCACAGCTCAGCGCTAAAGGCACTAAAGACCACCCTCACACAAGCCCCTGTGCTGAGATACTACGATCACAAGCAGACTCCTCAAAGGATGGACTGGGAGCCTGTCTGATGCAGGACGACCGCCCAGTGTGCTATGCCTCACGAGCGCTCACCGACACAGAAAAGAGGTACGCACAGATAGAGAAAGAGTTGCTCGCTATAGTGTTTGCTGCTAAGAGATTCCACCAGTATGTCTACGGCAGACCAGTAACTGTCCAGTCCGATCATAAGCCTCTGGAGGTCATCATGTGCAAGCCGCTGAGCAAAGCACCTGCGCGGCTGCAAGGCATGCTTTTACAACTGCAGAGGTATGATCTGAGTGTAACATACACACCAGGCAAGCACATGTACATTGACGACACACACTCACGCGCTACACCTAGCAGAGAAGGTGACCATATTGATGAAAACCCTTGTGATGAGAGAGTTGTGTATGCCTTGGATGCCACAGATGCCTTCAGCGAGGAAACACTCAGCCAATTAAAGAAAGCAACGGCAGCAGATAGCGTGCTGCAAGCTGTGTGTGAGAAACACAAGAAAGGCTGGCCCATGAAAAAGAAAAGTTTGGACAGAAAACTACACGCCTACTGGGCAGTAAAGGACATTATAAGCATGGAAGATGACATTGTCTTGGTCGGAGACAAAATCATCATACCCCAGAGCTTCAGGAGCACGATTTTGGAGAAGCTGCATCTTGCACACCAAGGAGTGCAGCGCACAAAAGCCAGAGCAAGAAAGTATCTCTACTGGCCTGGCATGGCACGAGATATAGAGGCAATGGTGGAAAAGTGCGTGCAATGCCAGCAGCTACAGCCCAAACAGCAGGCTGAGCCACTTATGCCGCATCAGGTCCCAGAACTGCCATGGATGAAAGTCGGAGCTGACATCTTCAAGCTACACGGTCAGTCATACCTGTTGTTAGTTGATTACCTAACCAAATATCCTGAAGTGCTCAACATATCTGACAAAACAGCATACACAGTAATCCAGAAGATGAAGTCTGTGTTTGCCAGACATGGGATTCCTAGGGAGATAGTGAGTGACCATGTCCCGTTTGCCAGCTATGAGATGAAGTCATTTGCAGCTTTATGGGAGTTCAAGCTCACACACTCCAGCCCAGGTTTTCCCTCTTCAAGTGGCATGGCTGAGAGAGCCATAAAGACAGTGAAACATGCGCTGAAGAAGGCAATGCAGACCGGCACTGACCCACATCTGGTGCTGCTGTCACTGAGGAACACACCGGTGACAGGACTGGACGTATCACCTGCACAAATGTTGATGGGGAGAGTTCTACGAAGCACACGTCCATGCTCCAGTGCTGTGCTGACACAATCAGTCCCACAGCACATTCACAGCAAGATCCGGAACCTGCAGTTCCGCCAAAAACAACGTTACGACCAGTGTGCAAAGCCCCTGCCAGTGTTGACCCCAGGAGACACCGTACACATGCAAACGCGGCGCGGCTGGGAGCCTGCCGTTGTCATCCGACAGCGAGATGAACCACGGTCCTACACTGTGCAGACACCGGCTGGGAGGATGCAGAGAAGGAACAGGTGACATCTGAGGAAGATACATCCGAGCCTATTCAGAGACACGGACAGTGAGGAACATTTTGACCCAGAGGTACAATCCTCACCCTCACAAGCGCCTGTGCCAGTCGACTCACCACCACATGACCTGCCACCACACGACCCTCCTCCGGTGACTACAGGCAGTACACCCACATGCTACACAAAGTGCGGCAGAGCAGTTAGGCGCCCTGCCAGATACAATGACTAACCTCAGGGTTCTTTTGTGTGATCATTCAAGTGTTTATTAAGAAAAAAAAAGAAAAAAAGAAGGTGAAACAAAGAGTACAAGGTGTGTTTAACCTGAAATGTTGCAAGATTGCTGAATGTTCAAAATGTTTACATGCTAACCACCAGAATGTGAAAAGGAAATGGTTTATGTTGTTTAATGAGAGTCATCTGTCATTTAAAAAAAAAATGCTGTATTAATCATTGAAGTATGCAAGTAGAAAAGACTTGTTCAGTGTTAATGCCATAGTGTTAATGGTTCGGTAAAGGGTCTACTGTTGAAGCAACTGATGAGTAGGCCACATCTCAGTTGGAAAAGAGGGATGTGGTGTATTGGATCGAGCACTCGGTGCTCGATTGTGTTGGACTGTCACCACTACTGAGTTCTGTAATACACTGGTCGAGCCTAGTAGTGTGTGATGTCTCCGTCAGTAAAGATCAGACTTGTGCCGCATCCTCGTCTCCGTGTACTTACATATAATAGTGATTAAGTTAGTAACCCACGAATAGTAACACTACAATAGTGTACATATAAGAGAAGTCACAACAGCGGATGGCTTGGATGAACTTGTTGATTCGCGCTAGCTAGCTCAGCTAATGCAGTTAGCTGAACGTTACTACCCTTTTGTTACTACTGATTAGAGTACATAATTCAATTCCGCAGTGCAGGTTCCATCAATCCACAAAGTCCTTGTCACCATTGTAATGACCTACTTTTCACTCTCACAGATGATTACACCGTTTCTGAATTAGCCGTGGAACTTCGGCATGTTTATTTCGCTCCATGCATAACGTGCACATAATCCGACTGACTCTCGTCTACCTTCCCGCTCCCGTGGCTGCTCTGTTTACTATCCCATAACTCCCTGTGTCCTTAAAGGTGTATTCCCTTAATACTGAACATCACAGAAGCTGGCTCAAATGCACACCCACGCGTGAAGAGACATATAGGGTTTTCACACATTTCCATTCTTTTCCAGATTTGGAGCCATGTGGATCGTTCCTGTGAACTATCCTCTGGCGGAGCCAGACGGCTGTCTAGGGTGGCACGTGCCACCCCTGATATCTGATTGACCACCCCAAAATTGTATTTGCTGGCGTCTTTTTAATATCGAGGACGAGGGCAATATTTGGAGTTCACACCACTACACACAACGGGATCTACGTGAAAGAACAACACATGTTCAAGTAAGTTTTAAATAAAACTTGTGTTTGGTTTAGGTCATTTTGTGATATTTGTGTGGAATGGTTAAAATTAGCGTCTGATTGTTTCAAATAGGGAAATGTGCTCTAGATAAATTATAGCTAGCGAAAATTTTACCTATACAGCAATAGCATTAACATTAGCTAGCCGTGAAGCACGTTTACATCTGAAACAATCCATGGCTAATCTTGACCATCGTACATAAATATCACACAGTTTTACTGAAATATAATATAATGTGTATTGACTGCACTGTATCATAGTTAAAGATTATGATGTTCATGTTGGATGATTAAAACTAGTCTGAGAAATTATAGCTAGGCTAGCTTGTGTTACTCAACGTGGCCTACTACAACAGCATCAACGTTAGCTGTTGATCACGTTTAACCATCTGAAACAATCCAAGGCTAATCTTGACCATCCGGCATAAATATTACACAATTTTACTGAAATATTGTATATTATGTATTAACTGCGGTATATCAGAGTTCATTGTGATTTATGTGGGATGGTTAAGATTAGTCCCTGATTATTTCAGGTAAATGTGCTTGGGAGCTAATGCCACTGTCTTATTTTTGCTTAGGGTCAAAAAAAGTCATGAAAAGAAAGGGAATTCAGATTTATTTATAAAAAAGAAAAAATCAGATCAGGTGGTCACAGACCCCCCAGCCCTTGCATAACCACCGGACCCCAGAGCAGCTCCCTACCCAAGGATAGTAATGCTGATAGTCAGTGTGGTCAGGCTTCACAGGCCAAGGAGCATAGTCCTCCACTATCGGGTCAGAGCATCTACCAGACAGCCAATCGCATGCCCAGTTCAGAATTTAAGTTTAGTTTCAACTAGCAACAATAGTTGATTTTTGTCAGATTGAGCCTCACTTTACTATGTTGATTCTTGTTTTTGTTTTAATGGCTGTGGCATTTGTATTGTGATTATACACTGATGGTTCTTGTGTTAATGATGACACAGAGACCTCTGGTTCTGAGGGAGACATTGAGGGAGACATTGAGCCCTTCCCAAGTGCAACTGCATCAAGGAGTGCTGTTCTAGGAGGACCCAATGGTAGGCCTCTACTTAAAAACTACAAATTTTAGTTGGCAGCTGTTGGTATGCAATCTTGTTGATTCTTCAATTACACATTTCCATAGAGATATGACACATTGTTTAATGTGTATTCCAGACATATCAATATCCAGAGACTAGGGTCCTGTACAGCCATCTTTGAAGTCATTTCCTAGGATGCAGCATTGTACAAGGAAGAAGGGGTTTTAACAGTTGTTGGTACATAGAAAATCCATGGGTTGAATATTCTGTTAATCGAGATTCAACCAATGTTTTTGCCTGTAGACTTTTTTTGCTGCCAAATACACCCCAATCTGCCTTCACATCAAACTCACGCTTTTGTAACTGGAAAAGGGCACTGTTCAAAGATTCTGGTTTTAAGCTACATTCTAAGGCATAGCATCATATTAATGCAATGTATGCATGGAATCAACATAAAAGGGCCAGAGAAAGCAACTCCTTAATCATGGATTGCATAAATGGGGACCGTAAAAAAGAAAGTTGAGGAAAACTGTACTTACATGAAAACTATTGCAGATGTGTTCCTATTAACTGCCACTCAAAATATAGTGCAGAGAGGTCATCGAGAGTCTGATGATGACTCTCACAACAACGGCAATGTTTTAAACAATCTTAGAAGAAATAGCAAAGCATGACCCTCTCATAGAGAAGAGGATGAACGAAACTGGCAATGCCAAGTACACAAGCCACCTAATACAGAACGAAGTTCTTGAGACATTAGCTGAGATGATACAAAGTGAAAATGAGAGAAGTGAAATCAAGTGAAGTGTTCAGTGTAATTGCAGATGAAACAAAAAATTTGAAGAAAAAGGAACGAATGTCTTTAGTTGTGAGATACTATTACAACGGGACCATCCATGAGAGTTTTTTCCAATTTAAGTCCGCTGAAAGCTCAGATGCTGCAGGTCTCTCAAAAATGATTATTGATTGCCTTGGAAAACATGGAGTTGGACGACTACAGAAATAATCTTGTGGGGCAAGGGTATTGATGGTGCTTTGGTCATGAGTGGTAAGCATTCCGGTGTGGCTGCATGGATCAAAAGTAGTGCAAGATTTGCTTTTTATGTGCACTGTAATGCCCATTGTTGGAACTTAGTTCTTGTTGACGCTGTAAATTCTGTGACCGAGGCACTTACCTTTTTTTCTCTTCTGCAGAAGCTTTATAAGTTTGCATCTGGCTCATGTGTGCATCTCAAGTGGCTTGCTGTTCAGAAAGAGCTCTATCCTCAGCAGCAGCCCAGGGAACTACAAAGACTAACTGATATTAGGTGGGCATGCAGATACATGGCATCCCACAATCTGAGGGACAGGCTTCCAGCAGTGCTGAGACTGCTACGGGATATTGCACGTGAAAATAGTGGCGATAGATCAGTGGAGGCAAAGTGTCTTCTTTGTCAGATAGATTTACACTTCATAGGACTTTTAGTTACCTTTTGTAAAGCACGTGGTGATGCCAAATGTCTTTCTAACATGCTCCAGTCCAGCTCTCGTGACCTAGCAAGGGCTGTGGATCTAGTAGATGCCCTGAAAGACACATTACAGGACTGCAGAAGTGAGGGTTACTTTGGGGACTTACGAAAAGAGGTCAAAGAGATTGCAGATCACTGCAAAATAAGGGTTCAAACAGGGTGTAAGAGACAGCCTACTACAAGCTCAAGATTCCACGACTCATTATGATGAGCACTGTAGGACAAAAAAATAGTGACCAAAGGAATGATGAGAGCTTCCAAAGGACTATCTTTTATCAGGTGCTTGACTGTGTCACAGCTGAGCTGCAGAGGCGTTTTTCAAAGAAGAATTGTGAGATAATGCAAGGGGTCCAGTCTCTCAACCCAAAGAGTACAACATTCTTGAGTGTGGAGCCTCTGTTTGCCTTTGCTCAGACTTTTGAGTCAGATTTAGAGGACCTCCAACACGAGGTTCATCAAACCAAGCGGCTTCTTGAAAGGAGAGAGAACAATGGGATGGACAGACTGTCTACACTCCTTGACTTTGTTGTGTTTCTAGAACCATACAAAGCGGTCTATAAAGAGCTATTTCAACTTTGTAAGATTTCTGTTTTTACACCAGTCAGCAGTGCTTCCTGCAAGAGAAGCTTCTCAGCTTTAAAATGGATTAAAACCCACCTTAGGACAACCATGGCTGATGACAGGTTAAGTCACCTCGGAATTCTCAGTGTTGAGTCAAGGAGGGCACGCTCCCTTAACATGGATGAGTTTGTGAAACATTTTGCCAGTTCTCACAAGAATCGCAGAATTATGCTGTATTAAATACCTATGAAAATGTGGCATTTTGGCGGTCCCCTCTGGCCCTAAAACCTGCGCTGTGTAGTCCTACTAGCTAGTACACTCTAAAATGATGGCCTAGAAAAGGCAATATATAATATGTATGAGCATAAACATGATACCAGCCAAGAAAGGTTGATGATATAATCTCAAAATAATATAGAATTTGTGTTTGGTCCATTATGCCTATATTAGTGTTAATTGGCTTTGTATTTCATATTACTGGAAAGCCTGTTTGTCAACCTTTACAATGATGTACAGCATGTAAGGATCATGCATATGTGGAATGAGCAGCACAGCTGTTAATGTGGGTAGCACTCTGCCAATGCTTAGCAGTGTATTCTACGGTTGGTATCTTTTTCTTTTTTTTTGGATTGATTTTAATCAGTAACAAGGATCAAACAAGACATATTTCCAATCTTACACGTTATTCATTTAATACACCATCAGGAGCCTCAACAGTGGGTGGAAGATCCATACGCTGCCACAACAGCCTGGCACCTCCTCCTCATGCTGGTCACCAACCTGGTCACACATTGCTGTGGTATGGCATTCCATTCCTCAACCAGGATTCTTTGCAGGTCAGCAAGCGTGATTGTGTTGGTCACTTTAACATGGACAGCATGCCCAAGTTGATCCCAGTGTGTTTAACTGGTTTAAGGTCTAGACTCTTGTGACCAGGTTGGTGACCAGCATGAGGAGGAGGTGCCAGGCTGTTGTGGCTGTGTATGGATCTTCCACTCAAAAACGATAATTGATTGCCTTGAAAAACATGGTCTAGACTACAGAAATAATCTTGTGGGGCAAGAGCTCTATCCTCAGCAGCAGCCCAAAGAAGAACTGATGTTAGGTGGGCATGCAGATACATGGCTCATTCCATATATGCATGATCCTTACAAATTGGACATCATTGTAAAGGTTAATAAACAGGTCTCTCAAAATTGATCAATTGCCTTGTAAAACATGGTCTCGACTCAGAAATAATCTTAAGGCTATGTTGTGTGCACTGATATAAGGCAAGATTTGTGTTTTATGTGCACTGTTATAGACATTGATTTTTTTTTCTTGTCAATGCTGCAAAATATTTTTTGCCTCCTGTAGAAGCTTTATATCTTGTACCTTTGTATAACTAATGGCAAAGAAAATTTTATTTCCAGTCCATTTCTGTTTAAATATTTTGTCCATGCATACAGTGTATCCGGAAAGTATTCACACCCCTTCACTTTCCCCACATTTTGTTATGTTACAGCCTTATTCCAAAATGGATTAAATTCCTTTTTTTCTCATCAATCTACACACAATACCCCATAATGACAAAGTGAAAAAGATTTTGTAGAAATTTTTGCAAATTTATTAAAAATAAAAAAACTGAAATATTGCATGTACATAAGTATTCACACCCTCAGGTTCATCCTGTTTCCACTGATCATCCTTGAGATGTTTCCACATTTTGATTGGAGTCCACCTGTAGTAAATCCAATTGATCGGACATGATTTGGAAAGGCACACACCTGTCTATGTAAGGTCCCACTGCTGACAGTGCATGTCAGAGCAGAAACCAAGCCATGAAGTCAAAGGAATTGTCTGTGGACCTCTGAGATAGGATTGTATCTGTTAGGGCTCGGTCTGTTGACCAACCTGGCAACCAGCAATGAGAGCGGGGGAAGGGCGCGTCTGAAACACCTGCAGCCTACCTACTCGTTAACCACTCTAGTATAAGTTTGTTTGCTTTCCAGAACTCGTCGCGAGTTCGTCCTGAACAGTCCCGTGAGTAAATTCTTCGTCTCGAGTTTTGTGACATTTCTGTGTCTCCCGGTGGAGTACAGATTGTAGTATTCTCCGTGTTTTTGCTTGTTTGATTATTCCCTTGTGTCAGTTCTCCTTGAGAGCTTGTTCGGAGAAGAACTCTCTTTGTGTTTTCCCCATTGAATTTTCCCATCGTGATTTTCTAGTTGAGATCAAGTTTTTGATATTCTAATTTCTCCTCTCTCACTGTGGATCTTATTACTCGGTTGGACTTCTACCTTAAAGGAGCAGTTTGTGTTTTTTTTCCCTTTCGGACTTTAAAGGAGCAGTTTGTGTTTTTTTTCCCTTTCGGACTTTAAAGGAGCAGTTTGTGTTTTTTTCCCTTTCGGACTTTAAAGGAGCAGTTTACGTTTTCCCATTTTTAAGAAGCTATTCTCAAGTTCCGCCTGAAGCGCCTCCCCCTTCTGTCCAGGCCCGGCCGGCTCTCCTCTACGAGTCCTGCCAGGTTGGTGCTTTACTTTGTCTTGTGTTGTCGCTATTGGGTTCGTTCTACAAACCTTAACAGTACGAACTCGCCCTCACTATGAACCCAGACAACCTAGACGCCAATCCTGTCCAGGCTGCTCTCTATAAGCAGATTCAGCTTACAGCCTCCCACGGCCAGCAACTACAAGAGGCCGCTGTTGCCATGCAGGGCCTCCGGGCTCAGGTGCAACCCCTCCAGGCTTCGGTGGATTCTCTTTCGGCCCAGCAAGCGGCGCTCGCGAGCCAACAAGAGGAGGTTCTTAAGCAGTTGCAAACTCTCACAGCGGCTATCACCATCCAGCCAGCTGTCCCACCAGTTCCGGCCGCCCCTCCTCCAGCAGTGCCCGCAGCCGTTGCCTTAGACAATCCTACCGTTTATGTTTCGGATTTCCGGGAGCCCAGTATCTCCAATCCCAAGCCTTTTGATGGCAACTTTGAGACCTGTGCCACGTTCATCATGCAGTGTGAGCTTGTCTTCGCCCACCATTCCAGGGGGTTCACCACAGATGCTGCAAGAGTTGCTTACGTGACTAACCTGCTGACTGGCCGCGCTGCTCAGTGGGCCACTGCTTCCTGGTCCATGGGGGCCAGTTTCTGCTCTTCCTACGATGACTTTGTGGCTGAGCTTCGGAAGGTATTCCATCATCCAGTGTACGGTCAGGATCCGGGTGTCCGATTGAGCAGGATCCAGCAGGGCAGTGGCAGTGTCACTGACTACTCAGTCGAGTTCGGGCTGGCTGCGGCTGAGAGTGGCTGGAACGACCAGTCACTTCGGGTAACCTTCCGTAGGGGCCTCAGCGATGCCGTCAAGGATCAGCTAGCCACCCGGGAGGATCCTACCTCTCTCGACGACCTTATCAGCCTTGCCATCCACATCGATGGACGTCTCCGCGAGAGAAGGCGCGAGCGAGGTCTACGGGGAACCGTTTCTACCTCTCAGCCATCCAGAGCTTCCGAAGGGGGCTCTTCTTCGTCGCACTCCACTTCCCCTGTGGCAAGCCTCTCCTCCTCCCAGACAGTGACAGAGGAGGAACCTATGCAGCTTGGGCGTACACGACTGACTCCCGCTGAACGTGAGGCCCGGTTCAAGGCAGGTCTCTGTCTTTACTGCGGTCTTAAGGGACACCGGATCAGCGAGTGTCCTACGCGGCCAAAAGATTAGGCTCACTGGGACCCCGGGAGATCCTAGTGAGCCGTCTTTCCTGTTCCCGCCATCCTGCTCCGGCTAACCATCTTGTGAGCGTTACCCTGGCTTGGGCAGACCAGCGGCTCACTGTAGGCGCACTCATCGATTCGGGAGCTGATGGGTGTTTCTTGGACTCTACATTTGCTGCTCAAGCTAACATTCCATGTGAGGAATTGGAGAGGCCAATAGAGGCCTTTGCTCTGGATGAGCGCCGCCTGGCCAGTGTTACCCGACAGTCCTGTCCCGTGTCTCTCACTATTGCTGGAAACCATGTGGAGAGCCTTCAGTTCTTCGTCATCCAGTCTCCCTTAGTTCCTGTGATCTTGGGGCGTCCCTGGTTGGCTCAGCATGAGCCACACATTGCTTGGTCGTCTGGTAACATTTTGGAGTGGAGCTCCTCCTGTCACGCCCGGTGTCTTCAGGCCGCACCTGGTCCAGCAGTCCAGACTGTTCCGATTGCCCCTCCTCCCGATCTTTCCTCTGTTCCTCCCGAGTATCATGATCTCGGGGAGGTCTTCAGCAAGACGCGGGCTCAGTCTCTCCCTCCGCATCGGCCATATGATTGTGCTATCAACCTCCGTCCTGGGGCCTCTCTCCCTAGCAGTCGTCTTTACAGCCTTTCCATTCCCGAGAAGGCTGCTATGGACGATTACATTTCAGAATCGTTGGCGGCAGGGCTCATCCGACCCTCATCCTCCCAGGTGGCAGCTGGTTTCTTTTTCGTTAAGAAGAAGGATGGTGGTCTCCGACCCTGCATTGATTATCGCCAACTCAACGACATCACCATCAAGAATACCCCCTGCCTCTGATGAGCTCCACCCTCGAACCCCTGACCCAGGCGACTGTCTTCACTAAGCTGGATCTCCGGAACGCCTACCATCTCGTTCGGATCCGGAAAGGGGACGAGTGGAAGACAGCCTTTAAGACTCCCCGTGGTCATTATGAGTACCTGGTAATGCCGTTCGGCCTCACCAACGCCCCGGCGGTGTTCCAGGCACTCATGAATGACATCCTTCGCGACATGCTCGACCAATTCGTTGTCGTCTACCTTGATGACATCCTCATCTTCTCCAGGTCCCTCAAGGAGCATGTCCAGCACGTGCGGCAGGTTCTCGAACGCCTCCTTCGTAACCGGCTGTTCGTCAAGGCTGAGAAATGCCTGTTCCATTCTGAGTCAGTGGACTACCTAGGTTTTATCGTGGAGGGAGGCAAGACTCGAGCTGATCCTCGCAAGATCAAAGCAGTGGTGGAATGGCCGGATCCTAAGTCACGTAAGGAACTGCAGAGCTTCCTCGGGTTCGCGAACTTTTACAGGAGGTTCGTCCGAAACTACAGCTCTGTAGCAGAACCCCTCACCCGTCTAACCTCCCCCTCTCAGCCGTTCGTCTGGTCCCCAGCTGCTCGCTCTGCATTTCTGTCGCTCAAGGAGAGGTTCACCAGTGCCCCCGTCCTACTCCATCCCGATCCCAAGAGGCAGTTCATAGTTGAGGTGGACGCTTCGGACACCGGATTGGGGGCTGTGCTCTCCCAACGATCAGAGACCGACCAGAAGGTTCATCCTTGCGCGTTCTTCTCCCGCCGGTTCCTTCCCGCCGAGGAGAACTACGATGTTGGTAATCGGGAGCTTCTCGCTGTAGTGGCTGCACTTGAGGAATGGCGCCATTGGCTGGAGGGGGCAGAGCATCCATTTACCATCTGGACTGATCATAAGAACCTGACGTTCATCCGGGCAACCAAACGTCTCAATGGTCGGCAGGCACGGTGGGCCAGTTTCCTCAGTCGGTTCGACTTCACACTGACTTATCGTCCTGGCTCCCGCAACACCAAGGCAGATGCTCTGTCTCGTCAACACCTTAAGGAACCTGTAACGGTGGAGCCAAGTCCCGTCCTCCCTGAGACCAAGGTCGTTGGCGTGGTGACCTGGGGCCTTGAAACGGTGGTCAAGCGCGCCTTGCGCTCCAGTCCAGCCCCGAGCAACGTGCCGCCTCGCCGACTGTTTGTTCCGGACTCAGTGAGGTCTCGGGTCCTCAAATGGGGCCACACCAGTCAGCTCGCTTGCCACCCTGGAGTCCACCACACTTTCACTTTCATAGCTCGACGGTTCTGGTGGCCCACTATGAGGAGGGACGTCAAGGAGTTCGTCATGGCCTGCACCATCTGTGCCCGCAGCAAGGCCTCTCACCAGGCACCGGCTGGTCTGCTGCAGCCCCTTCCTATTCCCAGTCGGCCCTGGTCCCATGTGGCGTTGGATTTTGTCTCTGGACTTCCTCCGTCTCAGGGCAACACAGTGATCCTGACGGTGGTGGATCGCTTCAGCAAGGGTGTTCACCTGGTGGCTTTGCCTAAGCTTCCTTCTGCTTCAGAAACCGCTGACCTCCTGATGAGCCACGTCTTCCGTTTGCATGGACTTCCCAAGGACATTGTGTCAGACAGAGGGCCCCAGTTTGTTTCCCGTGTGTGGCGTGCTTTCTGCAAGGGGTTGGGCGCCTCGGTCAGCCTTTCGTCGGGATATCATCCGCAGACTAACGGACAGACTGAGAGGATGAACCAGAGTGTGGAATCTGCTCTCCGTTGCGTCGCTGCCAAGAAGCCAACCTCCTGGAGTCAGTTTCTCCCCTGGGTCGAGTATGCGGTCAACTCCCTGGTCAGCTCCGCCACCGGCCTCCCGCCCTTTGAGGCATCCCTGGGTTACCAGCCGCCCGTCTTCTCTGCACAGGAGTCCGAAGTGGAGGTTCCCTCCGTGCAGACTCATCTGGACCGCTGTCGTCGTGTCTGGGAGATCACCAGGGCTGCGCTGCTCCGTGCTACGGAACGTGCCAGACGAGGAGCTAACCGTCGCCGATCCACAGCACCAGCTTACCAACCCGGACAGAGAGTCTGGCTGTCCACCAAGGATCTCCCCCTTCAGTCCTCTGCCAAGAAGCTGAATCCCCAGTTCGTTGGACCCTTCGAGATCCAGGAAGTACCCAGTCCTGCAGTTGTGCGTCTTAAGCTCCCGGCCTCCATGAAGATCCATCCGGTTTTTCATGTGTCCCGAGTAAAGCCTGTCTCCGAGAGCCCCCTTATGCCTCCGGCCCCAGCTCCGCCTCCCCCTGAGATTGTGGATGGGCATCCACAGTGGAGGGTCCGTCGGCTGATGGACGTCCGACGCAGGGGACGGGGGTTCCAGTATTTGGTTGACTGGGAGGGCTATGGGGTGGAGGAACGAAGCTGGGTATCCCGCCAGCTCATCATGGACCCTGGTCTGCTCGCTGAGTTCTATCGCCGTCACCCTGACAAGCCTGGCAGGTCGCCTGGTGGCTCCCGTAGAGGGGGGGTACTGTTAGGGCTCGGTCTGTTGACCAACCTGGCAACCAGCAATGAGAGTGGGGGAAGGGCGCGTCTGAAACACCTGCAGCCTACCTACTCGTTAACCACTCTAGTATAAGTTTGTTTGCTTTCCAGAACTCGTCGCGAGTTCGTCCTGAACAGTCCCGTGAGTAAATTCTTCGTCTCGAGTTTTGTGACATTTCTGTGTCTCCCGGTGGAGTACAGATTGTAGTATTCTCCGTGTTTTTGCTTGTTTGATTATTCCCTTGTGTCAGTTCTCCTTGAGAGCTTGTTCGGAGAAGAACTCTCTTTGTGTTTTCCCCATTGGATTTTCCCATCGTGATTTTCTAGTTGAGATCAAGTTTTTGATATTCTAATTTCTCCTCTCTCACTGTGGATCTTATTACTCGGTTGGACTTCTACCTTAAAGGAGCAGTTTGTGTTTTTTTTCCCCTTCGGACTTTAAAGGAGCAGTTTGTGTTTTTTTTCCCTTTCGGACTTTAAAGGAGCAGTTTGTGTTTTTTTCCCTTTCGGACTTTAAAGGAGCAGTTTACGTTTTCCCATTTTTAAGAAGCTATTCTCAAGTTCCGCCTGAAGCGCCTCCCCCTTCTGTCCAGGCCCGGCCGGCTCTCCTCTACGAGTCCTGCCAGGTTGGTGCTTTACTTTGTCTTGTGTTGTCGCTATTGGGTTCGTTCTACAAACCTTAACAGTATCGAGGCACAGATTTGGGGAAGGGTACAACATTTTTTTTTACAGCTTTGAAGGTCCCGAAGAGCACAGTTGTCTCCAACATTCATAAATGGAAGAAGTTTGTGTAACCCACTTGGATAAGGAATAACCTGCAAGGATGATTAATAACCATCTAAGGTAAGTAGTAGTAACCATAGGGTAAGTACACCTCTTTACTAGGTTCGTAGGAGTCGTGATTAACTGGACTGAGAAATGATAGGAGCCTTGACAACCAGGATAAAATGGTAAGTAGAAATATTTAGTGTTGTAGTTGCAAAACTCAAAGGTACACATACAATTATACAATGCAATATACAATAATCCCTCAATGACCCGGGTCCTAATACAGTAAGCGCTTTTTGTTCAATAAAGAAAATAAAAATAAGTGTGTGTGTGTGTGTGTGTTTTTCAGTGTCCTACCACACCAGGCGTGTGGAAGATAGTAGGTGGAGAATCTTCTCTTTTTCTTGGTTCCGAGCGGTGGCTCGCCAGTTCCTCGTCAGGAACAATCAATCACTCAAAAGACCCAACCAAGACGAACGTTTCTCATGCAGCAACGATGCAGAAATTCCACCGGAGCCCCGGTGGAAAACAGGAATGCTGGTGATGTCTCTAACTTTTATCAAATCAACTTAAGACTTCTCTGATAACAAATCAACACAGAGACACGAGAAGACAGGACGATTGTCTCCCCGCTGATGGACAATGGCGAATTCTTTCGTTCACTCTTTTTTCCTCTCACTTTTAGCTCGAGAGATCGCATGTGTGTTTTCTGTGGCGCGTTCTAACAATCTCGTGCACAGAGCAGCTGACTGCAATGGAGGCGGGACTTCCTGATAGGCAGACGCTTCTCATTGGCTAGAAAGCATAGCTCCACACATCCATCAAAACACAATATTAACCCTTTGCTGGGATAACTGGATCGCGTCTAACCAGATATTATTAATAACCCATTGTGTGACTGGGTTACATTTGGATCTACCAGGACTCTTCCTAGAGCTGGCCGCCCAGCCAAACTGAGCAATCGGGGGAGAAGGGCCTTGGTCAGGGAGGGGACCAAGAACCCAATGGTCACTCTGACAGAGCTCCAGCATTCCTCTGTGGAGATGGGAGAACCTTCCAGAAGGACAACCATCTCTGCAGCACTCCACCAATCAGGCCTTTATGGTAGAGTGGCCAGACGGAAGCCTCTGCTCAGTAAAAGGCACATGACAGCCCGCTTGGAGTTTGCCAGAAAGCACCTAAAGGACTCTCAGACCATGAGAAACAAGATTCTCTGGTCTGATGAAACCAAGATTGAACTCTTTGGCCTGAATGCCAAACGTCACGGCTGGAGGAAACCAGGCACCTCTCATCACCTTGCTAATACCATCCCTACAGTGAAGCATGGCGTTGGCAGCATCATGCTGTGGCAATGTTTTTCAGCGGCAGGAACTGGGAGACTAGCCAGGATCGAGGGAAAGATGAATGGAGCAAAGTACAGAGAGATCCTTGATGAAAACCTGCTCCAGAGCGCTCAGGACCTCAGACTGGGGCGAAGGTTTACCTTTCAACACGACAACGACCCTAAGCACACAGCCAAGACAACAAAGGAGTGGCTTTGGGACAAGTCTGTGAATGTCCTTGAGTGGCCCAGCCAGAACCCAGACTTGAACCCCATTGAACGTCTCTGGAAATACCTGAAAATAGCTGTGCAGCGACGCTCCCCATCTAACCTTACAAAGCTCGAGAGGATCTGCAGAGAAGAATGGGAGAAATACCCCAAATATAGGTGTGCCGAGCTTGTAGCTTCATACCCAAGAAGACTTGAGGCTGTAATCGCTGCCAAGGGTGCCTCAACCAAGTACTGAGTAAATTGTGAGGAATACTTACGTATGTACACTACCGTTCAAAAGTTTGGGATCACCCAAACAATTTTGTGTTTTCCATGAAAAGTCACACTTATTCACCACCCTATGTTGTGAAATGAATAGAAAATAGAGTCAAGACATTGACAAGGTTAGAAATAATGATTTGTATTTGAAATAAGATTTTTTTTACATCAAACTTTGCTTTCGTCAAAGAATCCTCCATTTGCAGCAATTACAGCATTGCAGACCTTTGGCATTCTAGCTGTTAATTTGTTGAGGTAATCTGGAGAAATTGCACCCCACGCTTCCAGAAGCAGCTCCCACAAGTTGGATTGGTTGGATGGGCACTTCTTTGAGCAGATTGAGTTTCTGGAGCATCACATTTGTGGGGTCAATTAAACGCTCAAAATGGCCAGAAAAAGAGAACTTTCATCTGAAACTCGACAGTCTATTCTTGTTCTTAGAAATGAAGGCTATTCCATGCGAGAAATTGCTAAGAAATTGAAGATTTCCTACACCGGTGTGTACTACTCCCTTCAGAGGACAGCACAAACAGGCTCTAACAGGTACTATTTAATGAAGATGCCAGTTGGGGACCTGTGAGGCGTCTGTTTCTCAAACTAGAGACTCTAATGTACTTATCTTCTTGCTCAGTTGTGCAACGCGGCCTCCCACTTCTTTTTCTACTCTGGTTAGAGCCTGTTTGTGCTGTCCTCTGAAGGGAGTAGTACACACCGGTGTAGGAAATCTTCAATTTCTTAGCAATTTCTCGCATGGAATAGCCTTCATTTCTAAGAATAAGAATAGACTGTCGAGTTTCAGATGAAAGTTCTCTTTTTCTGGCCATTTTGAGCGTTTAATTGACCCCACAAATGTGATGCTCCAGAAACTCAATCTGCTCAAAGAAGTGCCCATCCAACCAATCCAACTTGTGGGAGCTGCTTCTGGAAGCGTGGGGTGCAATTTCTCCAGATTACCTCAACAAATTAACAGCTAGAATGCCAAAGGTCTGCAATGCTGTAATTGCTGCAAATGGAGGATTCTTTGACGAAAGCAAAGTTTGATGTAAAAAAAATCTTGTTTCAAATACAAATCATTATTTCTAACCTTGTCAATGTCTTGACTCTATTTTCTATTCATTTCACAACATATGGTGGTGAATAAGTGTGACTTTTCATGGAAAACACAAAATTGTTTGGGTGATCCCAAACTTTTGAACGGTAGTGTACATGCAATATTTCAGTTTTTTATTTATGATAAATTAGCAAAAAAATCTACAAAACCTTTTTCACTGTGTCATTATGGGGTATTGTATGTAGATTGATGAGAAAACAAGGAATT
Source organism: Lampris incognitus (assembly GCF_029633865.1). NCBI lineage: Eukaryota > Metazoa > Chordata > Actinopteri > Lampriformes > Lampridae > Lampris > Lampris incognitus. Next base: position 47,602,867 of record NC_079219.1, read on the forward strand.
TAATCCATTTTGGAATAAGGCTGTAACATAACAAAATGTGGGGAAAGTGAAGGGGTGTGAATACTTTCCGGATGCACTGTAACTTGTGTTTTCAGTCAGACAGACAAAAACATTGTTGACTTAACAAGTTGGTCATACCTGGTATGGTATGTCAAAGTACTTTCATAAATAAACTGTCAAGTGTCACACACAAATCACTTGTTATCTTATCTCATTGATGCCTGAGCTTTATTTTCTGAAAATATATTTGGATGTTCAAGACATAGCCCCAGACTGTGTATCCATGAAAACTGTGACTCTAGTCTCTCCAGTACAGTATGCGAGTACAGTAATGTGTGTGTGTGTGTGTGTGTGTGTGTGTGTGTGTGTGTGTGTGTGTGTGTGTGTGTGTGAGAGAGAGAGAGAGAGAGAGAGAGAGAGAGAGAGAGAGAGAGAGAGAGAGAGAGAGAGAGAGAGAGAGAGAGAGAGAGAGAGAGAGAGAGAGAGAGAGAGAGAGAGAGAGAGAGAGAGAGAGAGAGAGAGAGAGAGAAAAGAAAGGAAGAAATTGAGCTGCAGTTCCAAGGTGGAGACACTGGCTATTGATAGTTGTCTTCATGTGAGTATGTGCTGAAACTGATGTACTGCTGCCATTCTTGGCCAGGTCTCTCTTGAAAAAAGAGATTTTAACCTCAATGGCACTAACCTGGTTAAATAAAGGTAAATGATAGCATGTTTCTTCATTCATACACCTCTAATCAGCAATAATGGTATTAATGCTTCTAAGATGCCAGGTTAGGGTTAGCCTACACATTAATTTTCTGTCATGATATCATGGACCCCCCCCCCCGAATAGCCTCGGCCGCCCCATGTAAAAATCTCTAGTTCCGCAACTGGAACTATCACACTATAAACCGGTTGGGTGAATTATTACTTTGTAATCACTTGAAATTATACAACACAACAACCAGAAAGCCAACAACCCACTCTTGCAACGGTTATTCATTAGATCAATTTTACAAACACAGATGCATCACGGTACCGATCCCAGGCCTTTTTCCAAGAGGCGAGGTCGAGTAGGAGATAGTTTCTCTTGCTCAAAATTATTCCAGTAGTCATTAGCACCCATGTAAATGGAGCACTGTGGGTGTAGGAATGATCCTCCGTTTGTTGAGATCGCATAGTGAAAAAATGACAAGTGAGAGAGACAGGCTGGAAATCTGTGGCGTAGGCAGCAATCACAGTGTGGGTGGGCACAGAGAAAATCAGGTGGGCCTAGCCCGTCCAATACCAATCATTCTTAATAGGTTCTGAAACGAATATGTTAATCAAAATAGGCCATTTCAACTACCATGATGAACATTAACAGCATTGCGTAGCCTGGCACGGCGGCCACATATTCACACACACACACACACACACACACACACACACACACACACACACACACACACACACACACACACACACACACACACACACACACACACACACACACACACACACACACAGCTGACAGACGCAACAGCATTATTAATCAAGTGTACGGATAGAGGTACACACAGGGCCGCTGACAACAGAGGAACACCGGGTCAGTTGTCCTGGGCTCTGGGTCAAGGAAGGGTCCAACTCCCGACGGCTCCCGCAGCCGCCACCACTCCGTGAGCCCTCTGAGCGCACGACGACGGATGCCGTATAGCACCGCTGGAACAGGGAGACGCGTGGAAGCCCGGTCGGGATTATTGAGGTCCAGACTATAAGATGTTTACATACACACCACCTATGTTTGGGCTGTATAAGGTCCCAGTACGTTTTTTTTCAATGTAAATCTTAAGTATAGTATGTTAGAATCATTAAGTAACGAGTGTGTTATCAATTTTCCACGGACAACGTCAAAGCATGGAAATTGGGATTTTGGAATGATGGCATGTCTCTAATATGATTTAATTTTGGTGGTGGGACTGCCCTTTTCCTTAGCCTGTATTTGGAGATCTCGCCGTACGCAAATGGAACAAACGTTTGTGCGTTATGGCCAGTCAGCCATCTGTGCGCGGTCGGGGGGGGGGGGCTTTGGAGATCATCTTGTCTTGGACACGAGCAAGACACACACACAGACAAGAACATAGCCGCATAAACCACACACACGCACGCACACACACACACTCGTTTCACTATCCTTATGAGGACCCCTCATTGACTATATTCATTTCCTAACCCTTAACCCTAACCTCAACCACTCAAACTACATGCCTAACCCTAACCCTTACCCTAACCTTAACCTAACCCTTATTCTAACATTAACCCTAAAACCAAGTCCTAACCCTAGAATACACCCTTTTACTTGTGAGGACCTCTAAAATGTCCACACAAGGTAGGTGGTTTAAGGTTTTTCTATCCCAATGAGGACATTTGGTCCACATTAGGATAGCTAAACATGTACCCACACACCCCAGTAGCGGCTGGCCAGTATAGGGCGCTGGGGCACTGCCCCTTCAAGTATCAAGAGATGAAAATCTACTTAAACATGTTAAACATAATTTAGTTGTATAATGCAAATAATTATGAAATAAACGTGTTTTTCAATCTGTGAGCGCCTGTCAGCAGCCATTAAATATTGGTTCCAAATGGTATTCGGTTGATTTCTGTCTGAATACATATACTTCCTAGGTGAGGAGCGATACCTTATCTGAACCCTCAAACTTTTGGCGAGAAGGTGACCCGAGGCTGCTGTCTAATTGGTTTCTTCGGATTTTCCCACTTTTATTGGCAGTGAATTGGTATTGCTTTAATGTTTTTGAACTAATGTGATTGGACAATTCTTGTGGCTGTCAGTCATGTTCACACCCACCACGACGCCTCGTCTCGACTGCCAATCACCCACCGTCTACGAACCCTGATACACTCTATAGGCTATATTGTCCTTCTTAATAACTGGTAAATTGCGCCCCCCCCCCGATTTTTTTTAGCAAAAGCCACCACTGACACACACACACACACACACACACACACGCAGCAACTACTACTACTACTTTCGGCTGCCCCCGTTAGGGGTCGCCACAGCGGATCACCCGTTTCCATTTCTTCCTGTCTTCTTCGTCTTCCTCTGTCACACCAGCCACTTGCATGTCCTCCGTCACCACATCCATAAACCTCCTCTTTGGCCTTCCTCTTTTCCTCTTTCCTGGCAGCTCCATACTCAGCATCCTTCTCCAAATATACCCAGCATCTCTCCTCCACGCATGTGCAAGCTATCGCAATCTTTCATTCCTCTTCTCTCCAGTGCATACCTCCACCTCTCCAGGCTCTCCTCAACCTGCACCCTACTCTCGCTACAGATCACAATGTCATCCACAAACATCATCGTCCATGGAGACTCCTGCCTGATCTTGTCCGTCAACCTGTCCATCACCATTGCAAACAAGAAAGGGCTCAGAGCCGATCCTTGATGTACACACACACACAGCAACATCAACATAAAATCCAGTTGTACACCCAACAAAAACTATACCCAATAAACAACACCGAAATAGGCTACTACAGTCCGAAATGGTAAATTAGCTTACTTTTGATGATTACAGCAGGAAATGACAGGACATGGTGTGCGTGGGGAATTGGGGATGATGCCCGAGCTTGAGCTGAATTCTCTTCCTCCTGCTTCTCACGTGTTTTTTGTGACTAACTTGAGCAATCTGCTTTGTTTAGCCATGATTTTTATCTTAACCTACATTACAAGTAGTTAGCTCTATTCCTCTGTGCAATATGCGGGCTGTACACTGAGTGAAAGAGGAATTCGCAATCTGAAATGCACCATCATATGATAAACAAGGAACAAGAATTGTTTTATTTTTATTGGTTGCATAGTCAGATAATTGAAACAGTATTCACTGACTGCTATTCACTGGATGATCCAGTAAAAAAGGAAGTCTTCTGATTGAGTGGGCCTGTGTGCCAAGTGGGTGGGCCCAGGCCCACCTTGGCCCACCCACGGCTACACTGCAGCTGGAAATCTTCCGGATGTGTCAAATAATTCTGTCTGTGCAACAAGTCAAGTCAAGTCAGATTTATTTGTATAGCCCAATATCACAAATTACAAATTTACCTCAGCGGGGCTTTACAGCAACACAACAACACATACAGCAACACAACAAAACAACACAATTTTATTTGTATAGCCCAATATCACAAATTACAAATTTACCTCAGGGGGGCTTTACAGCAACACAATAACACATCAAATATCAGTGCAACACAATGGGACCGAACAGTGGAAGGAAGGAAAACAGATTTCGCAGGTGAGAAAAAAAGTGATTTTCATATAGTCACCAGTTTGGGCTGATATTTAAAATGTAAAAAACAGATGATTCAATGGTGTTTCAATTAGATGTGTTGCGGCAAGCCTTTTCCAATAATCTTATGTTCTTTTAGTTCACACACCCCTTCTTTCTTTTTTTTTTAACAGGGCTTCCCTCCCCTCAAATATCAAGCAATATGCTTGTCTCCTCCTTTGTCCAAGACTCTGCAGCCATACCTGTCTAAAGTTTTTTTTTAATTCATTTCTTTATGTTTGTGGAAGAAGCAAACATTCTACTGGACTCATCTGTATACCGCGCCATCTGGATAGCTTTCACATGGACGGTACCAGACTGATACCAGCGGATGCCTTCCATAGTTTGAAAGCCATTTTAATTAGCCATATAATTTGCGATCAGGCTCCACATATTACAAGCATAGCGATAAGGCAAGCCGGCCCCTGGCTCACCAGCTGATCCCTCAGATAAAAGATGCATCAGGCACATTGCATATTGACCCTACCACCATCAACTCTGTCTTTTGCTCTTTTTATAAGTCTGACTCTCCATCTGACACCATCAAAATTAATTCTTTCTTAGTCTCGATTTCCCTTTTATAAACCCTGAGGTTGCTAAAGAACTCGATTCAGCATTAACTGCTGAGGAAATCACCCTTGGTATGAAAAGGATGCAAAACAATACAGCTCCTGGCTCCAACAGATTTCCAGTTGAATTTTTTACAAGATTTCAGGCTAATCAAGCCCCAACTTTTGCATTCTGTATTAAAAGGAATTGCTGTAACAAGGTTCACACCCTCCTACTTTAAGAAAAGCCCTCATAAGCCTTTTAAAAAAAGACAAAGACCCAAATATCTGCAGCTCTCTCCTTAATAAATGTGGATGCTAAGGTCCTAGCTAAGGCTCTGGTCCATCATTTGGAAAATATCCTCCCAACTATTGTTTCAGATGAACAAACCGGATAGTTATTCTACAACTACGACTCCCCAAAGTAGTGATCTCAGTCAACACTGGAAAAAAAAAATTTGACAGAGTTGAATGGGATTACTTGTTTACTGTACTAAGTTCTAAGTTCATTTGGGCTTGGAAATTTATTTATTTCCAGGATACGCCTACTTTATACATCCCCACAAACTAGTATCTCCACCACTGGCATTCAATCCAGTTTTTTGCACTTTGTTTCTTGGCACCTGTCGGTGTTGTCCCTTAGCATTAGAGCCTGTTATGCTCGCGCACCAGAACCTGACCCGTGTGGCGAAACCCAAGACAGACACGACTTCAAAATCTACAAAGGGAGGTTTTATTGTGGGAGGGAAATGTATGGTGAAAAAAAGGCGTTCTGTTAGTGGGATGTGTGAATAAACTATGTGTGGTGTCCCGTGGTTTGCGTGTATAACTATGTGTGAGTGTTTAGCCAATGTGTGGTGCGGTATGTAAATGACCAGGGGGTGTTGAAAAAATGTGCGTGCACCTGGCGAGAAAGTCCAGGTCCGAGAAGTCGAGTCCGAAAGGAGGGGTCCAGATAGAGGGACAAGGGGGGAGATCGCAGGAGAGGTCCGGGGAGAAACGTGAAGGTCGCTGGGGACGAGGGGAGCCGTGGAAATCGCGGAGGGAGTCTTGGGAGGAAACAGAGACACGAAGATAAGACACTGGGGAATAAAACAGAATGCAAGGAACGCTGAAGGGCTTGTCAGAACTTTACCGCGGGGTTCAGTACGTCGAAGCACAGACGTTCTGGGAGGCTTCTTGTAGAAGGCTGCTTGATTGCCACAGGTGTGCCTGATGGATAATGGCAAACACCTGGTGCAGTGCAGCACTCGTCTCCTCAGAGCGCGAGCCGAGCGCTCGGATGTTTCCGGCACGTCCGAGCTGGGGGAGTGGCTTGAACGTGCCGAGGAGGCAGCTCGGGGCGGTGTAACCACAACAGTACCCCCCCCCCTCCTACGGGAGACCGTCCGATGGCCCGATAGAACTCCTCCAGGAGTGCGGGGTCGGCCAGGTAGGACCGGGGAACCCAGCTGCGGTCCTCGGGCCCATAGCCAACCCAGTCCACCAGGTATTGGTACCCACGCCCCCGGCGGCGTACGGCGAGCAGCTGGTCGACATCCCAGACCATGTCACCACCGTCGAGGACCCTGGGGGGTGGAGGAGCTTGGACAGGGGGCTACCGGTTTGAGGCGCGAGACGTGGAAGACGGGATGGATCTTGAATGAGGTAGGGAGATGGAGACGCACCGCCGAAGGGTTGACGATGCGGTCGATGGTGTAGGGACCGACGTAGCGGGGAGCCAGCTTCCGGTTGAGGGTAGGGAGGGGCAGGTCCCGGGCCAGGAGCCATACCCTCTGGCCAGGTCGATAAGCTGGGGCCGGCACTCTCCGCCGGTTGGCGCTGCGCCGGGCCCGCTCTGTAGCTCGCAACATAGCGGCCCGGGCGGTCTTCCAAACGCGCCGACATCGGCGGAGATGGGCCCTCGTGGACGGGACCGCCACCTCCAACTCCTGATGGGGGAACAGAGGGGGTTGATAGCCCAGGGAACACTCGAAGGGGGACAAACCGGTAGCCGAACTCTCCATGGAGTTGAGCGAGTACTCCACCCAGGGCAGGTACTTGCTCCAGGAGGCGGGGCTGCTGGTGGTAACGCAACGCAAAGCCGCCTCCAGGGCTTGATTGGCCCGCTCTGCCTGCCCATTGGTCTGGGGGTGATACCCGGAGGAGAGGCTGACCGTGGCCCCAATCCCCTTACAGAAGGCCTGCCATACCTTCGAAGTGAACTGGGGACCACGGTCAGAGACAATGTCCAGGGGAATCCCATGGGGTCGGACGACGTGGGAGACGAGAAGGTCCGCCGTCTCGGCTGCAGAGGGGAGTTTGGTGAGGGCGACAAAGTGGACGGCCTTGGAGAACCGGTCGACAATGGTGTCATTGCCTTGGGACACGGGGAGGCCAGTTACAAAGTCCAAGGCAATGTGGGACCAAGGTCGGCCGGGGACAGGAAGGGGGCGCAGGAGACCTGCTGGAGGGCGATGGAGAGCCTTGCTGCGGGCGCAGGCTGCCACGAACTCTCTGGTGTCTGCCTCCATGGTGTGCCACCAGAAACCCCTGCGGATGAAGGCCGCCGTTCGGTAGACACCGGGGTGGCAGGCAAGATGGCTGGAGTGGCCCCACTCCAGCACCTGGGGCCGGACAGAGGAAGGCACAAATAGCCGGTTCCGGGGTCCATAGCCTGGGTCGGGCTGGGCCCCTTCTCACCACTGATTCGATGGCCCATGTGACGACACCCACCACCCGGGCCGGGGGAAGGATGGTGTCTGGGGCGTCAGGGGACCCCTCGGGAAACAGACGGGAGAGGGCGTCTGCCCTGACGTTCTTGGTGCCCGGGCGGTAGGTGAGGGTGAAGTCGAACCGGCTGAAGAAGAGAGCCCAGCGCGCCTGCCTGGGGTTGAGCCTCTTAGCCGTCCGTACGTAGGTCAGGTTCTTGTGATCGGACCATACGATGAACGGCTGCCCTGCTCCCTCCAGCCAGTGTCTCCCCTCCTCTAGGGCGGCCAGCAACTCCCTGTTGCCGATGTCATAATTCTTCTCCGCAGGACTGAAACGCCGGGAGAAGGCGGCGCACGGGGGGATCTTCTGGTCCTCCTCCGACCGCTGGGAGAGGACGGCTCCGATGCCCGTGTCCGATGCGTCCACCTCCACGATGAACTGCCTGCACGGGTCCGGGTGGGCGAGCACCGGAGCCGTTGTGAACAGCCTCTTCAGGGCCAAGGCGGCGGCTTCTGCCTCCGAGGTCCAGGAGAAGGGGCGGAGGTTGGAGGTGAGTGCAGTGAGGGGGGCGGCCACACGGCTGAACCCCCTGATGAAGCGCCGGTAGAAGTTTGCAAACCCCAGGAAGCGCTGGAGTTGCGTCCTGTTGGTGGGCCGTGCCCACTCCTCCACTGCTCGGGTCTTCCTGGGGTCAGTGCGGACGAGCCCCTTCTCCACGATGTGGCCAAGGAACTCCACGGAGGCGGAGTTGAACACGCACTTCTCGGCTTTCACGAAGAGCCCTTTCTCCAGCAGCCGTTGGAGGACCAGGCGGACATGCTGGTGGTGTTCCTCCTCAGTCCTGGAGAACACGAGTATGTCATCCAGGTACACCACCGCGAACGTGTTCAGCATGTCCCGGAGCACGTCGTTGACCAATGCCTGGAAGACGGCCGGGGCGTTGGTGAGGCCGAAGGGCATAACGAGGTACTCGAAATGCCCTAGGTGGGTGTTGAAGGCCGTCTTCCATTCATCCCCTTCCCGGATGCGCACCAGGTGGTACGCGCTGCGCAGGTCCAGCTTCGTGAACACCGTGGCGTGAGTGAGTGGCTCGGACGTGGAACTCATAAGGGGGAGTGGATATTTATTTTTCACCGTGATATTTAGCATTCGATAATCTATGCAAGGCCTCAGGCTGCCCTCCTTCTTTGCCACAAAAAAGAAGCCCGCCGCCACCGGGGAAGACGAGGGCCTTATGATTCCTGAGGCCAGGGACTCTGATAGAATTGCGCATAGCCTCCTTCTCCGGGACGGAGAGGTTATACAACCGACCGGTGGGAAGGGCGGCCCCGGGAAAGAGCACCGTCTTTACTAAATACAGGGGCTAAATCGTGATAAATGGAAGGAACACCAGTGAGATCCGTGGGAGGAGGCACGGGTCTGAGGCCGCTGGACGGGGAGTGGGCGGAGCGAAGGCAGTTGGCATGACACGCAACGCTCCAACCCAAAATCCGCCCAGTAGACCAAGAGATGTAGGGATCGTGCCGTTCCAACCACGGTCTTCCTAACACCAGGGGCGCGCAAAACCAAGAAACGGATAGCTTCCACGTGATTACCCGAAAGAGTGAGGGAAGCAGTGCCGTGTGTGATCTTACCAAGTGAACGACCATCTAGGGCTGGGGCTGTGAGGGGTGTGTCTAGGGGGACGAGTGGAATGCCGGCCAGCGAGATGTCCATCAAACACTCGTCCGCCCCCGAATCCAGGAGTGCACCAACAGACAGTGAGTGGTTACCCCAGGTGAGAGTGACCGGAAAAAGGTGGTTGTGCTCCTTCTTGGGCTGGGGCGTCAGGCTCACTAGGACACCCCTCACTAGTGAGCCGGGTCTTTTTGGGCAGGCCTTGATGTAGTGGCCCGACCTCCCGCAGTAGAGGCAGAGGTGGCCACGCATCCTCTGCTCCCTAACCTCAGGCGGGAGCCGTGACCAACCCAACTGCATGGGCTCCTCCTCCGGCCTGGATCCAGAAGCCACCCAGGGTTGCGAGGGGGTGGAGAGAGCCCACGGGACGCTGACCCAGGGAAGGCACCGGTAGGACGGACGGGGGTTGGTCTATGGGAGGGGCCAGCGCGCGGGGCGCGTTCCTGGCGCCGCTCCCGCAGCCGTTCGTCCATCTGGAGGGCGACGAGCTCGTTGAAGGAGGCAGGGCGGTCCCGAACGATGACATCTTTGATGGGCTCGCTCAGCCCCCTCCTGTACGCGCTCTTGAGCGCAGTGTCATCCCACCCACTGTCTGCCGCGAGTATCCTTACCTCCAAGGAATAATCTGCCACCGACGTGGCTCCCTGTTGGATGGAATGGAGGCGGCCGGCAGCGTACTGCCCGTCAGCTGGGTGGTCGAACACCAGATTGAACTCGCGGCGGAAGGCACCATAGTCCGAGGCGAGCTGCTCGGTATGGCCTACCGCCGCTATGGCCCAGCTGAGGGCTTTGCCGGTGAGGAGGGACATGACAAGGGCTACCTTGGTCTCTCCTGTCCTATACCTAGCTGGCTGGTGTTTGAACAGGAGCTCACACTGACCAAGGAAACCCCTGCACAGCTCGAACTCCCCACCGAAGGCCTTGGGGCAGGGGAGGTTAGGCTCGCACCGGGGGTCCAGTGGGGGTTGACTCGGAGGAGGGGGAACGTCGGGACCAGAAACGGGGAAACCGGAGGCCGAGACCGAGGCCAGGGCAGGGTGGTCGCTCATCCTGGAGACCGCTGTGGAGAGTGCAGCGATCTGCGCGGTGAGGGCATCTAACGCGCTCGTCGCGGCCTGAAGATCGCTGATCTCTCCGGTGACACGGGTGAAGGCAGTAGTAAGCTCTGAGCGGAGAGAGGCAAGTTGGCAACTGTGACTTCTTACTACTGCCTCTAGGGGGACGGGGCTCTCGGGCGTCACAGGGACCGTCCGCTCCTTGGGTTTGCCTGGGTCCATAATGGCTCCGACGTTCTGTTATGCTCGCGCACCAGAACCTGACCCGTGTGGCGAAACCCAAGACAGACAGACACGAGATGACTTCAAAATCTACAAAGGGAGGTTTTATTGTGGGAGGGAAATGTATGGTGAAAAAAAGGCGTTCTGTTAGTGGGATGTGTGAATAAACTATGTGTGGTGTCCCGTGGTTTGCGTGTATAACTATGTGTGTGTGTTTTTAGCCAATGTGTGGTGCGGTATGTAAATGACCAGGAGGTGTTGAAAAAATGTGCGTGCACCTGGCAAGAAAGTCCAGTCCGTGATCCAAGAGGGGTTGTCCGAGAAAGTCCAGTCCGAGATCCGGGAAGTCGAGTCCGAAAGGAGGGGTCCAGATAGAGGGACAAGGGGGGAGATCGCAGGAGAGGTCCGGGGAGAAACGTGAAGGTCGCTGGGGACGAGGGAGACGCGGAAATCGCGGAGGGAGAGTCTTGGGAGGAAACAGAGACACGAAGGTAAGACACTGGGGAATAAACAGAATGCAAGGACCGCTGGAGGGCTTGTCAGAACTTTACCGCAGGGTTCAGTACGTCGAAGCACTGAGAGACGTTCTGGGAGGCTTCTTGTAGAAGGCTGCCTGATTGCCACAGGTGTGCCTGATGGATGATGGCAAACACCTGGTGCAGTGCAGCGCTCGTCTCCTCAGAGCGCGAGTCGAGCGCTCGGATGTTTCCGGCACGTCCGAGCTGGGGGAGTGGCTTGAACGTGCCGGGGAGGCAGCTCGGGGCGGTGTAACCACAACAAGAGCCCTTGTCAATCTTTCTAAGACCCTCTCCCATTTTTACTGGGATATCATGATTGGGCATGGAATGCAGGCTATCACTTTACGCTGATGATTAACTGCTGTATGTCTCAGATTCAAACCATTATATACTAGCTATTCTGTCCATCCTTCAGCTCATTCTCAGGCTATATAGAAAATATCTCCCAAGACAGAATGTTCGGCATTACAACTTAATCAGTATGATATCCCTTTTAAATTGAGCTCCTCTGACTTTAAATACCTGGGGATCAATATAACCAGAACATTAACCTCCCTCTTCTCTGCCAATTTCTCCCCTTTGGTGTCTAAAATGAATTCAGACCTTCAAAGATGGGGAAGTTTACCTCTGTCGTTGATTGGAAGAGTTAACACAGTCAAAATTAACATCTTGTCCAAATTCCTGTTTCTGTTCCAATGTCTCCCCCTATTCCTGCCAAAACATCTTTTTAGAACAATTGCTCAAGCTATTCTAGCTTACTATGGTGTGGAAAGGCACCCAGAATCCGTAAATCTGTACTTCAAAGATGCAAATTCAATGATGGACTATCTCTCCCAAATTTTCAACTGTATTATCGGGCATTACACATCCACAAAATTTAATGTTGGTTTAAATCAACGGATCTGCCATGGTGTAAGTTAGAGGCACTGTCTTGTGTTTCATCTTCCCTAATAGCGTTACTTACCTCTTTTATTCCAACTGTGGTGTATTGGATCAGGCACTCGGTGCTCGATTGTGTTGGACTGTCACCACTACTGAGTTCTGTAATACACTGGTCGAGTCTAGTAATGTGTGATGTCTCCGTCAGTAAAGATCAGACTTGTGCCGCATCCTTGTCTCCGTGTACTTATATATATATATATATATATATATATATATATATATATATATATATATATATATATTAGTGATTAAGTTAGTAACCCACGAATAGTAACACTACAATAGTGTACATAAGAGAAGTCACAACACCAACCAACCCCTCTTGCTTTACAAATAACCTAGTGGTAAGATCTACTCTAAAAATCTGGAAAGATTTCAGTTAGGTTTTAAGGCTTCTCATAGCACAGAGTCTGCCTTGCTGAAAGTGTACAATGACCTGCTCCTCTCTACCGACTACGGTTACTGTGCTATTCTAATTTTTCTTGACCTCAACGGCATTCAATAATGTGGATCATCACATTTTAATAGACCGTCTCCAGTACAGGGTTGGTGTTGATGGCTCTGCCTTGAAATGGTTCACACCCTACCTCAAAAATAGAAGCTTCTTGGGGTGTCCGGGTAGTGTAGCGGTCTGTTCCGTTGTCCACCAACATGGGGATCGCCGGTTCGAATCCCAGTGTTACCTCCAGCTTGGTTGGGCGTCCCTACAGACACAATTGGCCGTGTCTACGGGTGGGAAGGCTGATGTGGGTGTGTGTCCTGATCGTTGCACTAGCGCCTCCTCTGGTCGGTCGGGGTGCCTCTTCGGGGGGAGGGGGAACTGGGAGAATAGCGTGATCCTCCCACGCACTACATCCTCCTAGCAAAACTCTTCACTGTCAGGTGAAAAGAAGCGGCTGGCGACTCCACATGTATCGGAGGACACGTGGTAGTCTCAGGGGCGCAACGAGGGAGGATGCAATGCACACAAAATTATGATTAAACATGTAAGTATATATTCTCATCTAAGTAATAATATTTATAAATATTAAACTTTTAAAAAACAAATAGGCCTATAACCAGAAATTGTTTACTGTACACTGTACTTTTGGCGCCCCGGCTGATGCGGCACCTGTGTGCATTGCACCCTCTGCACCCCCCCCCCCCCCCCCCCGTTGCGCCCCTAGGTAGTGAAAGCCAGTTTTTTTCCAGCTTTGTACTATTGCCAAAATCAATCCGTTTCTCTCTTTTAACGATCTTGAGAGAGTCAGCTACACTTCGATCTCCTCCCGCTTGGACTACTGCAGCTCCATGTATATTGATATTAGTCAGTCATCCCTGTCCCTGTAACTGGTCCAGAACACTGCAGCCAGGCTCCTCACAGGTACCTGAAAGAGAGTCCATATAACCCCTATACTGTGTGGTCCAGTATTGATTTTAAGTGTAACGGGGGCAGTCCTATGCTGTTCTATGCTGGTAAGCCTGCTGCACGCCCGTCACTCTCATCATTAGCTCTGCGTTGTGTTCTATTTTGGGTGGGGCCCCAGGTGTTGGGGGGGGCTCAGTCTCTCATCATCATCATCATCATCATGATCAAGGAAGGAGGGGGGACACACAGGACTCTATTTGGCCCACCTATAGCCAGCGCGAGCTGAATTCTTCTTTCCTGCGGTTTCAAACCCTTCGACAAACGTCCAGTCCTCCAGCTGGAACGGTGTTTCTTACGGACGTGGGGGTCGAAGCTCAACCACTGCCGGACTTCACTCGTGTGCGTTAGAAGGAGAAACCGTCCACGGGACTCCGATGTAAGAAAGGATAAACAAGTATTTTATCCCACAGCGTGCAGTATCTTCTTACAGGGATACTCAAGGTTACGTTCTCCTCAACCAGCAAAACTGTGCTACGGTAAGAAACACGCGTGGCTCGGCTCGATCGCTGCTTGAGACTCCCCCCACAAAACAAAAAATGGCCTCTACCGCGTTCCCTCTTCCGTGTACCCACAAGACCTCTCTCTTAAAGCGACAGTACAAGTATATGACGGTCGTTATAAAACATACATAAAAGTAAATAATGACATAAAATAAAATGTAGTAAACACAAATAACAGCACACAGACAGGATTTGGTGATATTTCATACTCAAACAAAATAAAATAAAAACATTAATTTTAACCTGGTTACATAAGGTTCTCCTGTTTGTTTATAAAGCCCTAAATGGGCTGGCCCCTCCTGTATTTCAGCCCTTTTAACCCTCTATTCCACCTCCAGGTCTCTCAGATCGGCTGACTTTGGAGTCGCCCGTGATCTAAACTTAAGCTCAGAGGTGTCTGCACCTGTGCGGTTGCAGCCCCTAGACTGTGGAACAGCATTCCCCTCCCTAGAAGATCTGCCCCCTCCAACTCAAAACTTACTTTTATTCCCTAGCATTTGAATCCTCCTGATGTGGCTGATTTCTGGCTTGTGCCTATGTCCATGGTTTGTTTATTTATGCATATGAACTATATGCTTTATTGTCTGTGTCAGTGTTTCTTGTCTATGTGTTTTAGCTACCTGCCCTGGTCTGTACAGCACTTCGGTCAATGTGGGTTGTTTTTAAATGTGCTCGATAAATAAATTTGATTTGACTTGACTTGACTTGACTTGAAGCACCTCCATTTATTTCGCCCCATCCAGGGTTTTTCTTTACATCTCTATGATGAACAGATAATGCAAAGCTGCCGGAAGCATACACATGTTTGTATGCAGTGAGGCTTTTGACTTGGTTCAACTTTCATTCATCTCATTTTTGCAGCAAATGTTTGCCTAAGCATGCCGTCTTGTTCCCAGGTTAATAACTTGATGACAGGACCCCCACACCCACCCATCCCACACACGCGCGCGCGCGCGCGCACATGCCAACCCCACAGTCTCAATCTCACTGCATATCAACATCTTTAGACACTTCCAGTCTATTGATTTCTCACCCCTTCACCTCATCTGCTGTGTCAGCGTCTATTTTTAGGGGTCCAGTGTCACAATATGAATTAAAACTAAAAAAAAAAAACATGTGGAATGTGACACACGTGATTCACACTTTATTGAGCTTCACTGCACAGTGAACTTGATTTTTGAGCTTATTGGTAAGAGAAATGTGAGATCTGACAGACGGGTGTGAATATTGGTTGAATGCTGACTGAACGTGCTGCTTTGTCTCTGTGGGTCTTTCACGGCTGTATCATCACAGCCTGGAATCCTCAATGAGTTTGTCATCAGGGAATCAGAATGACAGCCTCAACTCTAAGATTCATGGCCATACATTTTTTGATAATTGAACTTAGGGTAACTACAGTTATGCAGCACCACATTAGACTCGAAAGTCAAGTAAACGCATTCGAGTGGATAAGAGGTTTTCAAATATAAAAAAAGTACAATGGGAGAAAATCTCTGACAGACACAATGCAAAATTTTGCCAGAACATATGTCCGCTATAGTAGTTTGTATAAATTTAAAGAAAAAAAAACATTAGGTGCAACGGGGAAACATTTCCTTTCTGTTTCAGTTTGAATGGATGTAAAGGTCTCTCTATCACTGACGTAAAGCTTAAAGAAGGGAGATAAATGCAGTCATTTGAAAATCTGACAATACTTCTTCAAAACCCAACTTCTGTTATGATATACCCTTAGGTTCATCTGTCGTATGAAAGCATCATTGTCCAAACGCAGATCAGCGGACAGCTCATCTTGTGTTTGACATGCTGCCATGCAGCTTTACAGGGTCATACGCTGCAGATTACGGTAATCAGATCATACGATATGCACAGTCTGTCAGGTCAATATCACGTTATCCCATGTCAGTTTTATTTATCCTCAATTTAGGAATAACCTCAACACACAGCCTTGTCCTTGTCCGTATAAGGATTTGGGAGTTGCCGTCAGTACAAGGTCAAGTACTGTTCAGCCATCCGTCTTCAGAAAACTTTGGAAATGGCAGAAACTTGTGTTTTAACCGTTCCTATTGAATAGTTACAGTTACATTTCATAGAGGTATAAACATAATTATATTTTAGAGAAAAAAAGAGTAGTGGGTTGTCTACATGTCTAATTGATTGACATATAGCTTATATATAGACATAACACCACATCTGCTTGTCTGGTTTTGGTGTGGAGGGTAGCCTTCCATGTACCATTCAACAACGTCATATTGCACCATCCAGAAAATCATGCTGGTTGTTTTTCCCCATCACAAAGAAACTTCCCAAACCCGGTGTAAAAACTAGAGCGTGACAGCAGTATTTAAATATGAAATGGCCACAGATTTGGTTTTAGACACCTTGTACTTTGTGCAAACAAAGCCAGCATCCCCGCACCGTGAAAAGGGAGTAAATTTAAAGCACGTCTTTGTCGTTGTTCAGTGCCATGCTGCCTTTGTTTTCATTTGTCTCTTTTTTTGGAGAATGGGATGAAATATTTTTAAACAGTAATTACCTGGCTGGGATCCGACATGCAGGGATTAATGGGTAGCTGTGGAGCGGCAGGTTGGGCCGTGCGCTACAAAGGTAAGGGTGTGTGTGAAAAGGAGGCGGTGATGACGGAGGATTCGTAGGACGAGGAGGAGGGTGGGTTGGGGGTGGGGGGTGTTCGAGGACACCAAAGACTGGCAGAATCCTGCTGCAACCGTCTTTTCTTTATCCAAGCACAAGTCACTGTTTTATGCCAAGCCCGCCACAAATGAGCAACACAGATTTAGCCCCCGTGCCACATCCTACCCCTTCCAAATACATTTGTAAAACCGTCTGTTTTCCAGATTCCTGAAACAATATCATCCTGTTTTAGGAGTTATTCACACCTTCTTTGTTTCGGCCTGTTTTATGGACCAAGTTTTGTTTCTTGGGGAAGCAAATGAGTTAAAGCGAATGTGTAATCATGTCTTGTTCCAAGCTCCGTTTCAGGCATAATTGACAATTACAAGCGATTTCTGATCAATTCATTTGGCGCAAAGTGAAAAGTGGCTGGTGGGCCAGGCTTGTATTCTGGAAACCCACAGTATACTTTACATTAAGAAGTCGATTAAGCGTGTCCTTGGAGTACAATCTCTCTCCATTCTTTAAACCATTTGGATCGAGCATAAAGACCATGAGGTGCACTTACAGATGGTGTGCGACTCAGACAGTAATTAAACAGATCAGTGTCTAATACACCGCCTGATATAAACCGGCAGAGGAGCCAAATCTCTGTGGGAAGAACTTGCTGGGGTTTTACGGAGCTACCCAAGGTCACAGCAATCACTGCGGCTTCTTTCCGCACCGTTTCTTTCCCCATACAGACAATGTGAGGCCAGACTATTTCTATGTGAGCCGTGCGATTTGGGTGAAATGGAAAGTGAGTCCCATTTTCTTTTGTATTGTACAAATTGTGATGACTTAAGAGAGTTCATGCTCACTGAAAACGCTCGACAAGACTGAAATATTCTTGTGTACAGATGAGCAGAAACTGGAATGGCTGTGTAATTTTGATCTGTTAAAGTTTGCTAACTTTGTCTCAAAAGCCTGGAAAAGAAGGTAAGATAGATTTTTTAATTAGTATTTATTTTGATTTTTTTATTAATGCATAATAAGTCTGTCAGTGTCTTAGGAGTTCTGCCTTACTCTGTGATTGTCTGAAGGCCTGAATGAGAAAGATTCTTTAGTTATTATTTCTTTATTTTCATTCTCTGTTGTTTGACATGTGTACGTGTTGTACTCTGGTCCTGGCTTGTTCGAGTTTTTGGTGTCTTGTAAGCCCATGCAGGCTGGGCATAATTGTACGCATGACACAATAATGAAATTTCATTCATTCATTCTGAACTGGATCCCTTGATTTTTTTGTTTATTTTTTCATTTCCTTTTCGAGTTGGGCAAAAATTTGTTCAAATAAAAGTGCATTGTGTTTCAATGGTATTGCAGATACCCTCCCTCCTTTGAACCCTCCTTTGAAAATAAATGACAGATACTTAGTATATCTCAGTGAAACAAAAAAAATTATTCATATTCTAAACATATACAGTGATAGATGACAATAGTATAATAATTTAATAGACTTGATTCTCTACAGTTTAGACATTTGAGAATGAAATTCATGTAATGCGTTACTTTCTTCCCAAAAGGGTTGTATTGAATAGTGAAAATGATATTCTTTGGTTAAACATACCTATTGACTTACACTTATGAGCTCAGTATACGACCACACTGACTTCAGAGTGTGTTGCCTCTCCTTGACCTTTGACCTTTGGTCACAATCCAAACCTCTCTTTTCCATGTGCAGTAAATATACCAGCACTGGTATTGTGGCAGTGCTGACAAGACATAACTTAGATGAAAGTAGGAATGGGAAACATCGATGTCACTGTTAAAGTGACCAAAATGTAATGGTTTATGGTATAATCACGGCATCATTTACACATGCTGAAAATGTTAAAAAAGCACCACTAATAAACACTGGTATCATTTCCTCACGTTTTCTATTCAAGCTTACACTTTTCATATTCACAATTCACATGAATAAAGATGAGTTTCAAGAAGACAGTGATACCAATAGTGTTTCTCCTGTTGGAACGTTTTTTTTTTTTGGTTTTTTTTTTGCCTTTTTTAGAATGCAAACACTCTGAAAAGAAACACATACAATGGGACAACACTCGTGCAGTTGATGTCTTTACTCTAGCATGTAACACTGAAAGCTTCGCTTTACATGTTGACAAGCTATTAGCAAGTTAGCCAGACAAACCATGACTTTTTCCCTATAACAAAGTCCAAATGAATAGAAGTAAAACTTAATTTTCCTTCCATTAAGTATGCAGTAGTGGGTGGTGGTGACGCAGATAGCTCGTAAAATTTTACATGTTGCCCCTTTTACACCCAAATCGGGAACTCATCAGATTATGTGAACCTTCCTTTATAGTGCACCATTTCGGCTGCCCCCCAGATGCTAATCCCAATCTTAACCATACCAAACCCATGTCTAAATTCAACCATTTCTGACTTATGTCTAGAAGTAGCATTATCTAACCATCATATCCAATTCACAATAGCACATTTTAAGAGTAGGGTCATGTAATCTGAGAGGTCACAGATTTTGGTGGAACACTTCCCTTTTCTGCAACTTTCTTTCTGCATGTTCTGCATAAAGGCTGTTCATCCTCTGTTAGATTTCCTTCAGCACTTTAATGTAGCCAAAACATGACCATACTGCTGACTTTGTCATCTCATAAGGATGACTGGAGGGCCTCTCGAGCGCTGTCACTGCAGCCAAACATACATTGCATACTGTGCCTGCCCGGTCGCGTAATTTGTAGGGAGATTTGTTGCTGTGTTGCTGGCTTTGGTTGATGTTGGGCAGGGGGCAATCGCCTTTTTACCGTGAAAACCATGACTTTCTAAAACATGGTAATCAAACATGGTTATTATGATAATTCAAATTTGAAATGGTTTACTTACCATTGCATATTTTCACTCTGGCATGCAATATCCCATCCCTACATGAAAGCAGTGTGTGGGGAGAAAGCTAAACTTAAAAGGATATGATGTGCGAAATACATTACGTGTATTGTAGAATTATAGATGGCAAAGATTTACCAAAATTGTGACTTGCGACCAAATTGTGAGCAAAATTAAAGGATGAAGAACCTGACCAAAAATGGCCTTACTGTCATGTGTCTGAATCAGTTTCCGTGGAACATAAGATGCTCCCTAAGAAAATAGGAATTCTGAATGGATGTGGTGGGCTCCATTCAAGCCACCGTCTCCTCCTTCGAGGGTGTGAGCATCAAAACATCAGGTCTTTTCATAATAAAATGTGAGGGAGCAGGAGGAGCAGTGTGGCTTGGTTATTCTTTATGACAATGAAGGACTGTTCAATGTGAGTTTTGAATATATCATGAAACTTGAAATGCATTGTTTATTCTTGTAATGTTTGCTGAAGATAAGAAAAGCCTTGTTTTTGACTCACAGTCACAAGACCGAAGAGGGAAAAAGCTAATTTTCTATCTCCATGTTATACATTTCCAAAGTAGGTGTACAGTATGCAATGGGCTGCAGGCCAGTAACTGAATTACAGCACTTGAAATGTTTCGGGTTGCTGCTTTCATGTCATCCTCATCGGTTATATCCTCCAAGGTAGCAAATCAAAGTCAGGTATCACTTTATGGTGGGAATTTTCAGTTTCAAAGAAGAAAAAAAAACAGCTTCAATGGTTATTTTCATGGCAGAGTTTGAAAAGAAGAAAATCAAACCACATATATTATGAATGTAAAGAGTAATAAAATTGATGCGTCTGTCCCTTTGTGCAGTGTAGGAAAGTTTCAAGGTTGCTGGTAGATTTGTACTTTTCCAGGATGTCAAAATTCAGAAGAAGCTGTTTGCTGAAGTTCCTGGAAGTGACTATGTGTACTGAGCGCCATGCAACCTTTCACTTGTCTGTAGTTAAAAGTTACAAACAGTTTTTCACCGCAGATTCATTCTTTGTTGTATACAAATAATAAAGCCATATATAGCCAGCAACACAGTCCAGCAAATTTTGACACCAATTCTTTTTTCTGCAGATTCATACACCTACGTTAGTTCCTCACAATATAACAAAATATAGCCAGTAACACACACAAAAAAAAGTAAATTTCACTGATCCGTTAGAGGCCCTTTCATAAAATCTCACTAGGGGCTCAAAGTTACTCTTTTCTTTTCTGTCTGCCTATAAAAGTATTGTGTTTTATGACGGAAGCAGGATAAATACTGTTGATTTATATCAGGTGATAAAGCGGCACATCTCATAACACGCTCCAACAACCTACCTGCCCTAATTACCACGCAATCATAAAATGTCAGAATGAAAAGCAATACAAAGAAAACATCACATTCAAGAGGACAACAGTCTACTGACTAATAGAGCTACAAGGAAGTTTCAAGTCATTTTAGTGTTTAATTCAGAAACCGTGGCACAAAGTAAAGAACCCTGGCAGAAATAAGACTGTTATTTCCAGAGTTTGTCTTTACATTATTTAGCCTAAAATAACACACTTGGTTTGTGACAGCAAAGATTTGCAAGTGACAAAGTGCTTCATTAAGACAATGGGGAAGATATTGTCTGATCACATTAGAGGCGGCAGATCTTCCTGTGAGCGGGGCGTCAGACGGGCTCTTATCTCACATTGTCAGCGATAAGATCATAGTGTTGCCCCAAGAAATAATATGTGGAAGGTACGGTGAATCCATATCTAAATTATTGTAATCTCAGCTACATGTTAGCACAAATCTAATAGACTGATAGTTTGCGTCTCGCTGCTGGCAGCACCAATGTTTACGCGATAAAGAATTGGCATTAGGGCCCGATCCGTCCCATTGTCACGTTAGAGTTGAATGTGGTTATCTCCTACTGAGATCTGGAAACAACAAGATGAAGCAGACAAAATGAGGAGAATGCAGCAGATTAACAGATTGGCTGTGAGGTGTGATGGTATCTAATCACCTTCCTCATGTCGACCCAAATGCCAATCAGCTAAAAAGATTCTTCCTCCATGTTAAAGGATAATTCCGGTTTTTTTTGTGGTTTTTTTTTAGAAGCTGGGTCTTATTTCTGAAGCGTTTGCTATCGTGCATATCAGTAATGAGGTCATTTGACTCACAATCTTAATTGTCAAGGTTTTGGACAGGGGACCATCGCTGGACTCAGCTTTACAGCAGCATCATATGGGGCAACTGAACACGAGTTTTAAACCTCTCCTTCACAACAAAAAATCCCTAGTGCCTCAGTTAGACTGTGTGCATGACTTCTCCATTGTGCTGGCCAGATATTTTATCAGAGGTTACTATAATATGCTGTGCCTGGGCACTATGTACGCATATACAGACCAAAGACAGGCATGCTATTTTCTGTAACTTTATTCATCACGATGTCAATACAAAAACCCTGGTCCGTCCTCTAATAGCGTCCCTACATCAACCCCGTACTATATATATGTTCCCACACATATCCTATCAGTACATCTCCCCCTTTTAGCTTAATGTCAGACTTTCTTAAAAGTGCTTTTCTTTCTACACTAAGCATGTCACTTATCTTGAACAATAAACATGAACAGTCACTAACAGTGCTATCTATTGTGGATTACTCTCTTTTTCCTCTTTTTTTTCTTTCTTAGAGACATTCCTATCATTTAATAAAACAACAACATAGAACTGAATGTCTACTCACTAGGGGTCAGGGTAGACTACCTGGGTCCCCGAAGCTGTGCAAGGATTATTCTGCCTTGTGAAACAAACCACAGCTTTCTAACTTGTGACTATAAGTCCATTCTCTTGGGTGGTCTTATGGAGCGGCCCGATCTGGTCACTGTGGGAGTCTCTGGAACGACCCTGATGTGAGATCTATTTCTCCTAAGACTTCCTGAGGGCAGGTCTATGTTATAAGACCTTGGTGTATGAGCTGGACCACAAACAGTTCCTGTTTCCTTTGCGTTCTTCACCCAGACCCTTTGTCCTGGTCTGAGCTCTTGTCTTGTCTTGGAGTTGTGTCTTTTGTCGTACCAGGAAGCTTGTTTCACTTTCAAGTCCTGATCCTTCCTCCTGAAAGCCTGGATGTCAGTCCAACCTGGCTGTAGCTTCTCCTGACTGACGGGCAAGGGCGTTCTGATGTTACGGCCCATCAGCAGTTGTGCAGGGATGACCTGTGGGCCAAGGGGGTGGCTCTGTAAGCCATGAGGGCCTTGTGCGGATCCTCCCCCTTCTTCAGGAGAGACTTTACCGTTCTCACAGCTCTCTCGGCTTCCCCATTACTTTGAGGGTAGCGGGGGCTGCTCGTTGTGTGTGTGAAGCCATAGTGTCTGGCGAAAGATGCAAACTCCACTGCAGAGAACTGGGGGCCATTATCCGTGACAATAGTTTCTGGGACCCCATGGCGTGCGAAGATAGACTTCAGCTTCTCTGTCACGTGGGCTGTGGTGGTGGATGAGAGGTTGGCTACTTCTATGTAGTGCACCATACTGACAGTTTTCTGCTAGTTTGTAAACTGCAGAGATGAAGGACTCAGCCGACTCTCCTGGCTCTTGGCATCTCTTATTGAAACGAGCCCTTCCATAAATCACATTAGATTTGCAGATGAAATGCTTATCAAAAGCCTCTTTTACTTTGTTGTACTTCTTAAGTTCATCATCAGTTAGGCCTAGCGTGCCTAAAACATCATCTGCTTTATCACCCATTGTGTAAACCAGTGAATTCACTTGATATTCTTACTCTTCTTGTCCAGTCCAGCAGCTATTCTGAATCTTTCAAACCGGCGACTCCAGTTGGGCCAGTTAGCAAAGTCAGAAAAGTCAAAGTTTTCCGGCGGGTTGATAGAGAAAAGGGAATCCATCGCGTTCTTACTGTCTTGTAACGTCACGTTCAACCAACCATCTAGCTAACTAGCCTAGCTGCACACAGTCTCTAACTGCTGGCTAGCGTTAGTGTAAACTACTAATAAGACACTTTAGTCCCTAGCTGACGGGTCTGACCCTTTAGTCGAGCGGTTAGTGATGTCGCCTTGTGGTGCAGTACATCGCGTATCGAATCCCGCACCGGGCAAGAAAATAACCGGTTACATTAGCTTAGCTTAGCTAACGGGACTCACGTTGTTCGCACGTCGTGGTTATATAACTCGCCCGACAACTTCTTCCGAACGGCTCAAACGTTCTCTTGAGACGGGATTCAAACTTCTGACACCATATAATATGCTGTGCCTGGGCACTATGTACGCATACAGACCGAAGACAGGCGTGCTATTTTCTGTGACTTTATTCACCACGATGTCAATACAAAAACCCCGGTCCGTCCTCCAATAGCATCCCTACATCAACCCCGTACTATGTTCCCACACATATCCTATCAGTACAGTTACTACTACCTACAGTAAGTATAGGCAGCGCATTCTTGCAAGCTGGGCCAGGAAGTAGATCAGCCATGTGATCGACCATTAATAACATTGGACATTTCAGGTAGTAACTTTTAATTTATAATTTCATTTCCATTTCCACATACATGGTTTAGATAATTGGGTTGAATTGGACTTGTTGAAACAGTTTTGACACTCGTGTTTATGTGTACCATAAGAACCTGTTATAGGGTGTCCGGGTAGCATAGCGGTCTATTCTGTTGCCTACCAACACAGGGATCGCCAGTTTGAATCCCCGTGTTACCTCTAGCTTGGTTGGGTGTCCCTACAGACACAATTGGCCAGGTGTGGGTGAGTGTCCTGGTCGCTGCACTAGCACCTCCTCTGGTCGGCCGGGGCGCCTGTTCAGGGGGGAGGAGGAACTGGGGGGAATAGCGTGATCCTCCCACGTGCTACGTCCCTCTGGCGAAACTCCTCACTGTCAGGTGAAAAGAAGCAGCTGGTGACTCCACATGTATTGAAGGAGGCATGTGGTAGTCTGCAGCCCTCCCCGGATAGACAGAGGGGGCGGAGCAGAGACCGGGACGGCTCGGAAGAGTGGGGTAATTGGCCCGCTACAATTGGGGAGAATCCAAAAAAAGACAACAAGAAGAAGAAGCTGTTGTAAAGCTGAGTCCTGCAGTGGTCCACATGTCCACAGTCTCCAAAATGAAGCCAGACAGTAAAATGATATCACAACTGATTGGCACAGTGGCAAAAACTATGAAAATAAGACCGAAGTTGTAAAAATACAGAATTATCCTTTGAGCTATTACTACAGATAGAAATAAGGTTATCTGAAAAGAGTTTTTCAAAATTATTACTCGCGTTGTTTCTCATTCAAAAGTGCAGCGAACTTCTCAGATGCTGTTTTCTCTAAAACTCTTCACCATAATGACCTTGACGTCTCTGCGTCTAGCATCACATCAGCGTATTTACAACGCTGACCCTTTTTTGACATCTTGTTTGATATGATTGAACAGAATAGTCTCTCCTCTTCCATCTCTCCCCCTGCAGTACAGGGACATTATTAACATCTGTTCCACAGACATCAGGAGAAGTCATGCGTGCCTTAATGGCCCCTTGTTTAGTCATTTATGGTTAAGAATGTCATTATGTCAGGATTTATCATCAACCAGATACAGAACGCATTTTCCTAGAGTTTCACCTACCAATTACTTATTTGGATTTTTATGGCAACCGAGCTTCCCATCCTCCCTGACTATCCAATTAATGTTGATGATCAATCATGTCTTAATGTTTTCTTCTTAAAAGAAGAATATTTTTTCCCCACATTAATGTTCTTTGCTGGGATGTTAAGCACTTTCTGACAGGCGTGTGTTGTTAAAAGCAGTTTATTAATGGATTTAGCCTTGACGTGAAAGAAAATACTGCGCTCGACCCATTAAGTCAACAGAAGGACGGTGAGAAAATGTAAAGTCAGGCTGTGAATGACAGGACACATAGTGGGAGTGCCCACAGGTGTGTTGGAGACCTGTCTGTATCTGTCAAGGTGGAAGATATAATGGGATATGCTCTATTTAAATACTACTAAATACAGACTCTGTAACCAGCCATGTGGAAACCACCCATTACGTTCACAAATAAATACACACACACACACACGATGTCATCCAATACTTGTGGGGACCCCTCATTGACTATATTCATTCGCTAGCCCTTAATCCTAACCATCATAACTGCATGCCTAACCTTAACCTTTACTCTAACCTAAACCTAATCCTAATCCTAATTCTAACCTTAAACCCAAATCCAGATCCTAACCCTAAAATAGACCTTTTACCTATGGGGACCCATAAAATGTCCCCACAAGGTAGGTGGTTGCAGGTTTTTGTATCCTGATGGGGACGTTTGGCCTCCATTAGGATAGAAAAACCTGGTAAACCCACATACACACACACACACACACACACCCACACACACACACACACACACACACACACACACACACACACACACACACACACACACACACACACACACACACACACATACACACACACACACACACACACACACACACACACACACACACACACACACACACACACACACACACACACACACACACACACACACACACACACACTTCTTCACAGATCCACACCTCTATCTTCACACAAACCATTACTGACATTTTGTCCCTGTGCCCTAGAGGAGTCCTGAGGGGGATCAGGACCATCACATCCCTCCCTTCCTGCAGTAACAGCCAGTCAAGTCAATACCTGTCATAATCCTTCAAAAAGAGAACTTATTTGTAGTACAGATAAAGAGTTTCTTTCATAAGAAATGTCACTGTGTGTAAGGGGCTGCAGCTAAAGTTTCCTTGATAGCACAAACATTTGAACAGAAATTGGCTGTGAATAAAAGACAACACTAAACAACTCTAAGTCCTTAGTAGCACTTTCCCACTTTCATATATATAGCTTTGTTAAAACAAACACTCAACGGTAGGGAACGTGCTCAACAAATAAGGGGCAAAGTAATCCAGCGAGTCAATTAAATTCTTTATGAGACAGTACAAGCCTGTTTCATGCCAAGCTTGTACTGTCTCATAAAGAATTTACTTGACTCACATTATATATATATATATATATATGTATATGTATATATGTATATATATATATATATATATATGTATATATATATATGTGTGTGTGTGTGTGTATATGTATATATATATATGTATATATATATATGTATATATATACATAGTAACAGGGAGTGCAGAAGAGGAGTGATTAGTGACAGAAGGGTACCAGCAAGAGTTAAAGGGAAGGTTTGCAAGATGGTTGTGAGACCAGCTATGCTGTATGGTTTGGAGACAGTGGCACTGATGAAAAGACAGGAGGTGGAGCTCGAGGTGGCAGAGCTGAAGATGCTAAGATTTTCATTGGGAGTGATGAAGAAGGATAGGATTAGGAATGAGTATATTAGAGGGACAGCTCAGGCTGGACGGTTTGGAGACAAAGCAAGAGAGACAAGATTGAGATGGTTTGGACATGTGTGGAGGAGAGATGCTGGGTATATTGGGAGAAAGATGCTGAATATGGAGCTGCCAGGGAAGAGGAAAAGAGGAAGGCCAAAGAGAAGGTTTATGGATGTGGTGAGGAAGGACATGCAGGTGGCTGGTGTGACAGAGGAAGATGCAGAGGACAGGAAGTAATGGAAACAGATGATCTGCTGTGACGACCCCTAATGGGAGCAGCTGAAAGTAGTAGTAGTAGTAGTAGTAGTAGTAGTAGTAGTAGTAGTAGTAGCAGTAGTAGATACTGTCTTCCAATTACATTATAAAAGACATTAAACACAACAAGCTCCAGTTGAATCTTTTTTTTCATGTTTATGTTAATGGATGATACATTTCACCATACACTCATCTGTGGTAAATTCAGTATGACAGACCAGGCTACCCTCTGTGTGTGTGTGTGTGTGTGTGTGTGTGTGTGTGTGTGTGTGTGTGTGTGTGTGTGTGTGTGTGTGTGTGTGTGTGTGTGTGTGTGTGTGTGTGTGTGTGTGTGTGTGTGTGTGAGTGTGTGTGTTGGGTTTCATGGTGAAAGCCACCATCTGGTGTCAATGCACGGCGTTCCTCACCATGACCAATGGTGTCATTAGATGAATCAATAATTGGAGGGTGGGTCATGGCTAGCCATGGACTATGCCTTTCAAAAGCACTGCAGCTTATGTGACCAAGGTCTGCTTCACAGAGACAGTATATGCAACAAATGCATTTTCTATTACCTCCCTGTTTCTCATCCTCAGCTTGTACAAAATGCAGCAGCAGGAATTTTATTTTTTCCGGTTTCTCTGTTATCTCTGGAAAGAACAGATCAGTTTTAAAAGATGATCATGTCAGTCTGACCTTCTGACATGTACAACTATCAAACCGAGGATGAGCCTTTAAATGGTCTCCATAAAGCTTTACAAATGTGCTTTTATGTGATTTTTTTTAATCTGGTTTATTTTACCTTACTATTTCTCCCTCATCACCCCCCCCCCCAATTTTATCCCCTGTTGTACCTGGCCAATTACTCCACACTTCTGAGCCGTCCCGGTCGCTGCTCCACCCCCTCTGCCGATCCTGGGAGGGCTACAGACTACCACATGCCTCCTCCGATACATGTGGAGTCCCCAGCCACTTCTTTTCACCTGACAGTGAGAAGTTTCTCTAGGAGGATGTAGAACGTGGGAGGATTATGCCATTCCCCCCAATTCCTCCTCCTCCCTGAACAGGTGCCCCAACCGACCAGAGGAGGCGCTAGTGCAGTGACCAGGACACATACCCACATCTAGCTTCCCATCCGCAGACATGGCCAATTGTGTTTGTAGGGACGCCTGACCAAGCCGGAGGTAACACGGGGGATTGAACCGGCGATCTCCGTGTTGCTAGGCAACATAATAGACCGCTACACTACCCGGACGCCCCCTGTCTCCCTCATCTTCATGTTTCTCTCCTCTCATTTGACTTGTTTGATTTATATGTGTTTTACTTTTGCTTGATTGGTTAAGTATTATATACTAAAAAGTACTGCACAAATAAAGTCTCCCTCCTTCATCTTCTTCTTCTTGTTCATCATCTTCCTTTTCTCCTCCTTCTCCTCCTTCTCCTCTTTCTTCTCCTCCTTCTCCTTCTACTCCTTCAACTTCTTCCTGCAATTTATCAAGCAATACTTTGAACAAATGTTCCATCCTGAACTTTATGGAGGAATATTTTGGACTTTAATTAATAAATAGGGGATCCGCCATAAAATCTTTGCCAAATCAAATATGCGGATCATAAATAAGATTTCCATACCGGATCGGTCGAGGCCTGGGTTACCAACAACTGCCACCAGTACTGTTAACCAGCAGGGTGCCGGTGGAAATTATGCAACTGTAGGGCGAAAGAGAAGGCGAGGGGGAAGGCATGTCCAGAGGCAGCTAGAGAGGAGGAAAGGTAGGAGTGTGGAGGTGAGAGTCGGAACTTTGAATATTGGCACTATGACTGGTAAAGGGAGAGAGCTGGCTGATATGATGGAAAGAAGAAAGGTAGGCATACTGTGTGTGCAAGAGACCAGGTGGAAGGGGAGTAAGGCCAGGAGCATTGGAGGTGGGTTCAAACTCTTCTACCATGGTGTGAATGGGAGGAGAAATGTGGTAGGGTAATTCTGAAAGAAGAGTATGTCAAGAGTGTGCTGGAGGTGAAGAGATTGTCAGACAGAGTGATGAGTATGGAGCTGGAAATCGAAGGTGTATTGCTGAATGTTATCAGTGCTTATGCCCCGCAAGTTGGGTGTGAGATGGACAAGAAAGAGGGTACCCAAGGAGGAGAAACTGGTGATTGGAGCGGACTTCAATGGACATGTTGGTGAAGGGAACAGAGTTGATGAGGAGGTCATAGGTAGGTATGGCGTCAAGGAGAGAAATGTGGAAGGACAGATGGTGAAAGTTGAAGAAGGAAGACTGTTGTGTGGAGTTCAGGCAGGAGTTAAGACAGGCACTGGGTGGTAGTGAAGAGTTGCCAGATGGCTGGGCAACCACTGCAGAAATAGTGAGGGAGACAGCTAGGAAAGTACTTGGTGTGTCATCAGGACAGAGGAAGGAAGACAAGAAGACTTGGTGGCGGAATGAGGAAGTACAGTAAATTATACAGAGGAAGAGGTTGGCAAAGAAGAAGTGGGATAGTCAGAGAGATGAAGAAAGTAGACAGCAGTACAAGGAGACGTAGCATAAAGCAAAGATAGAAGTGGCAAAGACAAAGGAAAAGGTGTATGGTGAGTTGTATGACAGGTTAGACACTAAGAAAGGAGAAAAGGGCTTGTACCGATTGGCTAGACAGAGGGACCAAGCTGAGAAGGATGTGCAGCAAGTAAGGGTGATCAAGGATAGGGATGGAAATGTGCTGACAAGCAAGGAGAGTGTGCTAAGAAGGTGGAAGGAGTACTTTGAGGGGCTGATGAATGAAGAAAATGAGAGAGAGAGAGAGAGAAGGTTGGATGATGTAGGGATAGTGAATCAGGAATTTCAGTGGATTAGCAAAGAGGACATGAGGGCAGCTATGAATAGGATGAAGAGTGGAAAGGCAGTTGGTCCTGATGACATACCTGTGGAGGTATGGAGATGTTTGGGAGAGATGGCAGTGGGGTTTTTAACTAGATTGTTTAACACAATCTTGGAAAGTGGGAGGATGCCTGAGGAGTGAAGAAGAAGCATACTGGTACCGATTTTCAAGAACAAGGGCGATGTGCAGAACTGTAGCCATTACAGAGGAATAAAGTTGATTAGCCAAAGCATGAAGATATGGGAAAGAGTAGTAGAAGCTCGGTTAAGAGGAGAGG
Source organism: Lampris incognitus (assembly GCF_029633865.1). NCBI lineage: Eukaryota > Metazoa > Chordata > Actinopteri > Lampriformes > Lampridae > Lampris > Lampris incognitus. Next base: position 47,633,043 of record NC_079219.1, read on the forward strand.
TGATGATTAGCGAGCAGCAGTATGGTTGCATGCCACGAAAGAGTACCACAGATGCAATGTTTGCTTTGAGAATGTTGACGGAGAAGTATAGAGAAGGCCAGAAGGAGTTACATTGTGTCTTTGTAGATTTAGAGAAAGCATACGACAGGGTGCCGAGAGAGGAGGTGTGGTATTGTACGAGGAAGTCAGGAGTTGCAGAGAAGTATTTTAGTACAGGATATGTATGAGGGAAGTGTGACAATGGTGAGGTGTGCGTTTGGAATGACAGATAGGTTCAAGGTGGAGGTGGGATTACATCAAGAATCGGCTCTGAGCTCTTTCTTGTTTGCAATGGTGATGGACAGGTTGACTGACAAGATCAGGCAGGAGTCTCCATGGACGATGATGTTCACAGATTACATTATGATCTGTAGCGAGAGTAGGGTGCAGGTTGAGGACAGCCTGGAGAGGTGGAGGTATTCACTGGGGGAGAAGAGGAGTGAAAGTCAGTAGGAGCAAGACGAAATAACTATGCGTGAATGAGAGGAAGGACAGTGGAATGGTCAGGATGCAAGGAATGGAGTTGACGAAGGCATATGAGTTTAAATACTTGGGGTCAACTGTCCAAAGTAACGGGGAGAACAGGAGAGAGGTGAAGAAGAGAGTGCAGGCAGGGTGGAGTGGGTGTAGAAGAGTGTCAGGAGTGATTTGTGACAGATGGGTACCAGCAAGAGTTATCCTCAACACAACAGACTACCACGCCAAGATCACGTCATTACTCACCGACACCGACACCTATGAGACGGGATCCAACTAGTGGTTACAAGAGGAGAATAATAGAATACCTACAGAAACTACAGAAAGGAGGAACCATTGACTGGATACAATACCACTGTCTCTACCCACAAGATAACATTCCATGCATGTATGGACTCCCTAAGATCCATAAAGATGACGCCCCCCTCAGGCCCATCGTCAGCAGCATAAACTCGGTCACATACAACATTGCCAAACATATAACCACATATTGACCCCTTTAGTGGGCGAAACACCTCACCACATCCAAAACTCCATTGACTTTGTGAACAAGGTCCAAGGCGTAAAACTGGAACCTAATGAAACCATGGTATCCTACGCTGTGACCTCGTTATTCACCTGCATCCCAACCATGGAGGCTTTGGAAACTGTGAGGCAACGTTTGCTACGTGACAACACCCTCCACAATAGGACCAACCTCAGCCCAGACCAGATTTGCCAACTACTGGACCTTTGCCTGAACATTACATGTTTCCAATTCAGGGGCCAGTTTTACAGACAGAAACACAGCTGTGCAATGGGCTCACCAGTATCTCCCATTTTGGCCAACTTATATATGGAAGAGGTAGAACACAGGGCCCTGAACTCCTTCAGAGGAACACCTCTGAGCCACTGGTTCAGATATGTGGACGACAAATGGATCAAAATCCAAACACAAGAGGTGCAAGCGTCTACCAAACAAATCAACTCCGTGGAGAAGAACATCAAGTTCACAAGGGAAGACGTAAAGAACAACAGTTTGCCCTTCTTGGACTGTGACGTCCACATTGGGGAAGACAGGATCCTCCACATTGGGGTTTACAGGAAACCTACACACAGAGACCAATATCTACTTTTCGACTCACACCACCCTCTGGAACACAAACTGAGCGTCATCAGAACTCTGCAACACAGAGCTGACAGTGTGCCCAGTAGCACTCAGGCCCAACGGGAAGAACACAAACACCTGAAGGGAGCTTTAAAAACCTGCGGCTACCCCAGTTGGACCTTTGTGAAAACTGCAACATGTTCCAGAAAGACCAACCGGGTGAGCGATGAGGAGAAGAGGAACAGAAGGAATAACATAGTCATCCCGTATGTTTCTGGGGTCTCTGAGAAACTCAGGAGAATTTTTAAGAAACACCGCATCCCGGTATACTTCAAACCCAGCAACACACTCTGACAAAAACTGGTTCATCCCAAAGACCGTGTACCACACACCCAGAAAAGCAATCTGGTGTATGCTGTACAATTCAATGAGGATTACACTGACCTATACATAGGAGAAACCAAACAACCACTACACAAACGGATGGCCCAACACAGAAGGCCAAACTCCTCAGGACAAGACTCAGCAGTCTATCTACACCTAAAGGAGAAGACACACTCCTTCGAGGACAGCAACGTACACATTTTGGACAGGGAAGATAAATGGTTTGAAAGAGGGGTGAAGGAAGCCATCTATGTGAAACTGGAAAAACCATCCCTCAACCGAGGAGGAGGTCTGCGACACCACCCATCTCCCACTTACAATGCCGTCCTTTCATCTCTACCCAGGAGACTCAATAGCTTAGCCTCTGAGAACAACAGTCGGTCACTAACGGCTCCAACGACTCATGACCACTGAATGGAGCATTAACAATGTCGGAAATAACACCTCCAACGACTGTCGTTGCTAAACATCGGAACACAAAAGAGCCATTGACATCAATAGCTCTGATAACGACTCCAAAGAGGCTAAATATCTGAGTTTCATCACCAGCCAGTCAGACTAGCTTTGTCTAGTCAGAAAGGCACGAACTGATGAAGCCTCTTGGATGAGAGGCCAAACGTCTTCACGGATATATACCAAGTCCAATTTCACTTGATTCAACTCTTATGGATAACCATGACCTGGATGAATGAGAACATTCACAGACAGTTAAAGGGAAGGTTTACAAGATGGTTGTGAGACCAGCTATGTTATATGGTTTGGAGACAGTAGCACTGACGAAAAGACAGGAGGCGGAGCTGGAGGTGGCAGAGCTGAAGATGCTAAGATTTTCACTGGGAGTGACAAAGAAGGACAGGATTAGGAACGATTATATTAGAAGTTGGATGGTTTGGAAACAAAGCAAGAGAGGCAAGATTGAGATAGCTTGGACATTTGTGGAGGAGAGATGCTGGGTATATTGGGAGAAGGATGCTGAATATGGAGCTGCCAGGGAAGAGGAAAAGAGGAAGAGCAAAGAGGAGGTTTATGGATGTGGTGAGGGAGGACATGCAGATGGCTGGTGTGACAGATGAAGACGCAGAAGACAGGAAGAAATGGAAACGGATGATCCGCTGTGGCGACCCCTAACGGGGGCAGCCAAAAGTAGTAGTAGTAGTAGTAATTAATAAATAAATAGATACATATATGAATGATTTAACATCCATGATGCTCTGATGGCCCTCTGGGCCTGGACTTCTTAAACCTTATAGAGCCTTTGAACTTATCACATGCTCTGACTGGACCTATTTACACAAAGATCACACTCTTGATCTAATTGTATTATCAGTTATAAAGATTCCTGATGTCGAATGTGTAGATGCCTGTAACGGTGACCACCAATGCTTTATGCTTAATATGGTGGTGCTTTGTGTCTCTGTATACCTGTCAGCAAAACTAGAACTTTTAATTCATCCACTGCTGCTAAATTCAGTGCTGCCTTCAACATCCCCCCTAGTGTTTCTGGCTCGCCCCTACTGCAAGTGAGCTGCAGATATTTTTTAATAACACATGTCCCTCCCAGCTTAGACAAAATCTCTCCTTTCAAAACCATAAAATTTAGTTGCCTTTTGATGCCCTGGATAAATGAAAATATTTGGGTGCTGAAGCGAAAATGCCGCAAGGCAGAGAGTTTGTAAAAATGATCCAGACTTATTGCTCACCGGGATCTTCTCAGGTCCTTACTTGAGACTTTTAACACAAAGGTTAAACATTCTGGATCTACATATTTTGCTTCTCTAATCGAAAGCAATCAGTCCAACCCAAGATTGTTGTTCAATATTGTGAGCTGTGTCATTGAGCCTCCCCCGGGCCAGATATTAGATGCCACCCCTGAGAAATGCGATGCATTTCTTTCCTTCTTTACTCAGAAAATCTCAATTATTAGAAGTTGCGTTTCTCTCTCAGATTCTCCAATCACTGTTGAGAAGCCCTGTGCAGTTTCCCTCTGCTCATTTTACCCGATTTCTCTATCTACACTGACTACAGAAAATGAAATCCTCAACCTGTCCTTTAGATATTGTTCCTGTAAAATTTCTAAAGGATGTTTTTAACAGTTTCCCCCTATTTTCTGCAAATTTTAAACTGCTCTCTGTCAACAGGTCTGTTCCTGATTATTTTAAAACTGCTATTGTTCAACCACTTTAAAAAAAACGGCTTTCATATTTTAATGCTGGAACTATCTTACAGTATTGCGTTTTCCACTGAGAATAAAAGGCATATCAGCCTTTGTTTTTATTTTTGCAGACAGAAACTTGAAACTCATGTGACATGGACGCAGGCTCCACCAACATTGGCTATACACCGATCAAGCCAAAACATTAAACCCACTGACAGGTAAGTGAATAACATTGATTATCTCGTTACAATGGCACCTGTCAAGGGGTGGGATATATTAGGCAGCAGGTGAACAGTCAGTTCTTGAAGTCAATGTGTTGGAAGCGGGAAAAATAGGCAAGCATAAGGATCTGAGCGACTTTGGCAAGGGCCAAATTGTGATGGCTAGATGACTTTGTCAGAGCATCTCCAAAACGACAGGTCTTGTGGTGTTCCCAGTATGCAGTTGTCTGTACCTACCAAAAGTGGTCCAAGGAAGGACAACCGGTAAACTCATTGATGTGCATGGAGAGCGAAGGCTAGCCTGTCTAGTCCAATCCCACAGAAGAGCTACTGTAGCTCATATTGCTGAAAAAGTTAATGCTGGCTATGATAGACAGGTGTCAGAACACACAGTTCATCACAGCATGCTGTGTATGGGGCTACAGCAGACCTGTCAGAGTGTCCATGATGACCCCTGTCCACCATCGAAAGCACCTATATGGGCACGTGAGCATCAGAAGCGAACCATAGAGCAATGGAAGAAGGTGGCCTGGTCTGATGAATCATCTTTTCTTTTACATCATGTGGATGGCTGGGTGCATATGCGTCATTTACCTGGGGGAAAGTTGGCACCAGGATGCACTATGGGAAGAAGGCAAGCCAGCAGTCAGTGCGATGCTCTGTGCAATGTTCTGCTGAGAAACCTTGGATCCTGGCATTCATGTGGATGTTACTTTGACTTGTACCGCCTACCTTAACATTGCTGCAGACCAAGTACACCTCTTCATTGCCAACTGTATTTCCTGATGGCAGTGGTCTCAGATGGTTTTAATGTTTTGGCTAATTCGTGTAAGTTGAACTGTTGATATGCAACGCGTTTTTGATTCAGAAACATCGAGATTTTAACGTATCCGGCTTAGATAAAAATAAAATGCCAACATTTCATTTTGGTGACTGGGTTGGCCCCTTCATGGGCCTCAAGCGCTCCCATTTTGGAGATTGAAATGCAGTTTTGGTATCAAGGAGATTGGTGAATATAGTTGGTTAAAGAGTAACTAAACACCATACCATGCCAGTGAATTTGCTGACATCTACAAGTTAAAAACCAACTAAAGGTTACAGACATGCCAGGCTGGTCTTGGCATGTCTGTAACTTGCTGATTACCGTAGCAAGATAAACACAGATGAAGCTAATACATCTAATAATGGGTTAACGCAGGCAGTCTAAATGTCATCATCACATTGTTCTCTAGTTATATGAATCATATACATATATATATTTGTCTGACAGAAGCATGGTCACATCGGCTTCACATTTCAGTCTTTTTTGCTTGCTGGAGCTGTTTCCAACGCGTAGGCAACATGCTCCCCGCTGCACCAGCGGCCATCCTACCCGGTCAACACATTTCAGCAGCGGGATACAGAGGCTGGAGAGCGTCTCCAAGCATGGTGAAGATGACAGTTAGTGATATACAACCTGACTTCATGGTCCAGTTGGTTAAGAAAATGATTTATTACTGGAGAAATGTTACAGATTGCAGCTTTAAGTCAACACATTTTTCCCCAACTGTTAAAATAGAAAAAGTCTGAAATGTTTCTCCACAGAAAATCTGAAGATGAGTCATAATTTTAATCAAAACTCACAATGTGCTTTGCTTTCCTGCTGCTGGGCATTTTGAAGGGGTAGGGTCTGTAATTGTAAGTTTTTCAAACATGAATAGATGTCAAATTTTGGAGCCAAACTCTTCTTCTCACAAGAAACAGAATTCCAGTTTTCCCAAATATCTCGTACCTCGTCAGTATTTGAGTTGAATCTCTCCCCATTTAGTTAAAATGGGACTTGAAATGAGCGCTGCAGTGGCTCTGGGCATCGACGGATATTTTATTAATGATCGCTGCACTTCGTCTCGGGGGAAAACGGCTCTTAAACCATTGCCACAACACCGAGTTAGACTGGTTAAGTTCGTTTTTCTCCTCCTTCACAACCTCCATTTTACAGTTAAACTCTCAGAAACCATTGTTAAGTAGGTTTCCTCATGGCACGGTGGATGGGAAAGTCTAATAAAAACAAATATGTGTATGGAACTCTCAGCATCCTGTGAGGAGATGAGATGAGCACGGAAGGGGGTTCTGGTTCAGGTCCATTTCAGATCCAAATGTCAATGATTCACTCCAAAAATGGTGTCTCTACCTTTTGATAATCCTGACATCTACTCCTAAAAAAAAAAAAAAAAAGCATTGTCAGTATGTAAGGAAATCTGTTCTGGGTTACTGGTGTGGATGATTATGACCAGTATAGTCAATAGATCTCACCAAAACACACATTGCGTAGTATTTGAGAAATAATTGAGATACAAGTAGTAACTGAGATAAAACATGTATTTACAGTCAATCAATGTCAAATTTTGATTTCTCTGCCCCCCCCCCCTTTTCTCCCCTTGTATCTGGCCAATTACCCCACTCTTCCAAGCCATCCCGATCGCTGCTCCACCCCCTCTTCCAGTCTGGCAAGGGCTGCAGACTACCACATGCCTCCTCTGATACATGTAGAGTCATCAGCCACTTCTTTTCACCTGATAGTTAGGAGTTTCGCCAGGGGGCGTAGCACGTGGGAGGATCACACTATTCCCCCCACCTCCCTGAACAAGCGCCCCGACCAACCAGAGGAGGCTAGTGCGGCTTCCCACCCGCAGACACGGCCAACTGTGTCTGTCGGGATGCTCGACCAAGCCGGCTGTAACACGGGGATTCAAACCGTCGATCCCCATGTTGGCAGTGGAGTAGACCATCACGCCACCCGGGCGTTATTTTTTTATTGTTTTAGCGAATTCGGGGGGCCGTCTGGGAGACCGTCGCCACAGTTGGGACGCGAATTCGTGTCTCCCGCTCCGCAAGCGACAACGTTAACCAGTCGACTAAAGGGTCCGACCCGTTAGTCAAGGACCAACGTATCAACTTATCCATGCACGTTACACCACCCCCCCTCCTTCGGGAAGCGCGTCCCCGCGCTTCAGCACATCAGCTCCCTCACGCCTCTTGGCGCACGCGCTTCCGATGGCCTTACGGTCCCACCATCCCACTTCTGACACCAATGTAGCGAATTCGGGAAGCAGCCTGGGAACCGTCGCCTCAGCCTGGACGCGAACCCGTATCTCCCACTCCACAAGCGACAACGTTAACCAGTTGATTTCGGACCCTTTAGTCGGCTGGTTAACGTTGTCGCTTGCGGAGTGAGAGATACGGGTTCGTGTCCCGGCTGAGGCGACGGATCCCAGGCTGCTTCCCGAATTCGCTACATTATTATTATTTTCTTTGTATACGTCTCTGAATTTAACTTTTTTTCTGACTTATTTTTGCAACCAACAAACCCTCCAGAAAGCAACAAGTATGCTGGCTTCTTCTGGACATGTTCTCGCACGTGACTTGTCTCTGTTGCCATCAGGACCTTGTTATGTTTTACCTGCTTGTAAAACGAACCGTTATTCGAAACCATTCATACCTGTTGCAACTCCATTATTAAATACTCCATAGTGTTTTCTATCAGATTGTTTTATTGTCTTCATCATGTTTATCTTATTGTGTTTCTTATTGTGTGTTGTTACATTTAATAGATTTTATTCCACATTTAGCTCCCTGAGGTGTTATTATTTGTTGTTTGTGTTATTTGTTTGTGTGCATGTTACTGTGTTTTGTGTTCACAAGCTTCTCCAAATAAATGTCCCATAGCGGGGTTAATAAAGTTGTTTGTTTGTTTGTATTGATAGGCAACTTTATAGAAAAACCAAATTACATTAAGCCAAAATAGAGTTTTCACCATGTGGGTTATTGTTGTTGTCATAGTTTAACTGCAAACTGGTTCAGGTTGAGTCCATACTGACTGAGACTCTTGGCAAATCTCAGTTAAGTCTATACCTTTTGTGTGACACAATCTCAGTAATGCTTCTTTATTACACATTTGACAGTTTGTGGCTTTTGATGCGCCTTTCTGAAGTCACGCTGCACCTGCAAACTGTCAAACATATGAAGAAATGCAGGAAATGAAGTGACCTTTTCGTTTGTTTTTGATTTTTTTTTCTTGCTTGGAAAAAGTTATTTCAGTCAACCAGCGGATCCAGCATACAGCATGCTCATTTTACAGGAGCTGTCACACATTTGAATCAGCTTTTTCGTTTCTTTTTTGCACCATAACTGATACCAATCTGATGCCACGGCTGTTTGAATCCAGCATTTTACTGCACCAGTGACATCAGGCCAAATTCATTTACATTTACTTTTTTGGCAATTAATGTGATTGTGAATGAAGGAACTGAAAAGTCATACCAACAAACGTGCATATAAAATAAAGCTACAGCAGCACTCACTTACCCAAACTCATTCTTGAAATTGTTGATAAAATCCCCATCTGGTGGGAGATCATGCTGGGATCGGCTGGGAGAGCTTGGTCTGCGGCGTCCTGTGGACCCAGGGACCACGGCCCTGCCCGGAACTGTGCCTGAAGATGAAGCACCGAGGGCAGTCTGACAGGCTGCGGAAGCGGGGCGGGCTAAGCTAACTGCTAGCCTATTCAGACCGGCCGTTCCAAAAACACCAAGGGCAGTCTGGCGGCGGCCTCGCCTGGCATCGACTGTGTTTTTGGTGTTGTCGTGTGGAGTGCGGGGAGGTGTACCGAGGGTGTTGGATCGGTTGGGGGAGCCTGGTCTGCTGCGTCCGGTGGGCCCAAGGACCACAGCCCTGCCCGGAGCTGTGCCCAAAGAGGAAGCATCGATGGACAGGACATGGAAGCGGGACAGGCTAAACTAACTGCTAACCCATGCAGACCGGCAGTTCCGACAGTCATGCTGGCTGATGTTCCTTCTCTCGGACAGTGATTTTTTTTTTTTTTTTGGTGGATATGTTGGATATATGTGTTTTTGTAGTTTTGTGGCTTTTGTAGTTTTGTTTTTCTTATTTGCAGTTTGGGTATATGTGTTCTTGTAGTTTGCATATGTGTTTTTGTCTTTGTGGTCCACTGCTGTGGGCTGGGGAAACGACAAATAAGCGTTCTTGATTCCTAATTCCTGATGTAAAAGTACAGTTATATCTAATGCTCCCATCTGTTTTTATGCACATTCTGAATGTGCACATAAGAACATCTGAATGGAAATGCCAGAAATATGAAGAAAAAAAACAGATATCGCAAAAAAAAAAATGTCACATGCTTCCCAAAGCTGGTTAGTGAAATGCCTCTCGGAACTGCTTTGTGCGTCGGCGTTATAAGACGTATGGAGACTTGGCTGTGGTGCAATAGTAATTTCCGCCCCCATCAAAAGCCACTACATGCCCTCGTCGCCATCTCGGGGCTGCATGTAATAGATCAATGTGCGGCTGATGGGAGCTGTTATGACCACTCTTACACCAGCAAATCATTCCTCATGTCATCTCCTCATCTTGTTAAGCTGATGCTCTTTTGATTATGTCTTCTTCACAATGTTTCAGCAACAGTACTTCATGGGAAAGCTGATTCCCAATTTCTTTTTCTGGCTTTTTAGAAATTCCTTAAATTTCGTACTACATTTCGGTGGATAGTGCTATCGGAATGATATGCACTGCAGGAGGCGCCGAGAGACATTCTTGACGTGTATCTGGCATTTTTATGTTCCGCCATTTTATTCTGAATACTGAGTCAAAGTGCCAGCTCTCATTTCCATTACCCTGTCACTCATGTGCTGGACAGAGTCTGACTTGTAGGCACGGCGTGTTATGGTGCCGTGAGCCTCCTGTTGAGCTGATTCACGTGGACAGCACAGATGTTGCTCAGGTGCTGAAACTACTTCAACTACTGGGTGTTTTAAAAAGTACTAGGAAAAGAGAAAATACCCCATCCCTCAGTGTCTTCAACACCACATTTGAGGCCATATGAAGACCCTGACATTATCTGTCCATCTTCACTTGTGTCGGGTACCACTCCTCTGTTCTTCTTTTTTGTGTAAGGAGGATGCGCTGCAGTTTCACAAAAGCGTTTTTGTCGAAGACAGGAAAGCTAGTTTTACTAACCCATGATCTATGATATGATATGATACGATATGATATGATATGATACGATACGATATGATATATGATATGATACAATATTATATATGATATGATACGATACGACATGATATATGATATATATGATACGATACGATATATGATATAATATATGATACGATATATGATATATGATATGCTATGATATATGATATGATATTATTTGTTATAATGATATATGATATGATACGATATATGATTTGTTATATGATATATGATATGATACGATATAATATGATACGATATGATTTGTTATTATATGATATATGATATGATACGATATGATATGATACGATATGATATGACACCCTGTATTGATAAGATGTTGAATGTGTTGATTTCCACTGTTTCCGACTTTCTGTTGTCCTGACTGTGTGAAATTCTTCTTCTGTAAAATGCGTGTTTATACTAAACCCTGAAGCACTTTTGTGAGTTTCCACCATCGATAAGTGAAAAACCATCTTTTTTTCTTTTTTTGGGGGGGGGGGATTTTTCCCCTTTTTTCTCCCAATTATACCTGGCCAATTACCCTACCCTTCCGAGCCGTCCCGGTCGCTGCTCCACCCCCTCTGCTGATCCGGGGAGGGCTGCAGACTACCACATGCCTCCTCCGATACATGTGGAGTCACCAGCCGCTTCTTTTTACCTAATAATGAGGAGTTTCACCAGGGGGACGTAGCGCGTGGAAGGATCACGCTATTCCCCTCAGTTCCCCCCGAACAGGCGCCCCGACTGACCAGAGGAGGCGCTAGTGCAGCGACCAGGACACATACCCACATCCGGCTTCCCGCCCGCAGACACGGCCAGTTGTGTCTGCAGGGACACCCGACCAAGCCAGAGGTAACACGGGATTCGAACCGGCGATCCCCGTATTGGTAGGCAACGGAATAGACCGCTATGCTACCTGGATGCCCTGAAAAACCATCTTGAAGTGCTGGGCTAATCTTGGGACCGAGTTATGTATGATAAACACATCTGAACGGGTGTGTCAATGAACGATCAGAATCAGAATCAACTTTATTGACCAAGTGCGCTGCACATGAAGACTCTGACTTCCAGCACTTGCAGAAATCACTCACACAGGAAAAAAAAAGTATGGACAACAGTCAATCAATCCAAAGGACCCATATATTTTTTTTATTTTTATTATCTTGAGATGCTATGCTTACATGAGTTGGTCACAAGAACGGCCCAGCACTTCCATGTGATGTTTCATCCTCAGATGGTAGCCAACTCACTGAACCGGCATAGACTTGTTTAGTTGTTCTTTAAAAGACGGAGTGATGTTGCGGCACAGTGGTGCAGTGGTTGGCACTGTCACCTTGCAAGGACGAAATTCCAGGATGGAGTTCCAGTCCAGATCCTCCCTGTGTGGAGTTTGCATGTTGCACCTGTGATCGTGTGGGTTTCCTCCCAGAGAGGCGAAGATGTATCAGGCATTCCTGCCATTGACCAAGGCTCCGGCCTCAGCACTTGGGAATTGGTCCCTGGACGCCATCGCTGCTCCTCATAGTAGTATGGTGGGTCAAATGCAGAGACTGAATCCCACCAGGCGAATTAATTAAGACGTTCTTCTTCTAAAACAAATCTGTTATTATTCATTGTGCTGCTGGATTCATTGTGATGCCTAGTCCAGCAATGGTGTTTTCATATGCACAGTGTTTATGTGTGTGTGTGCGTGTATGTGTGTGTAGAGAGACAGACAGACAGACAGACAGAAAGATAAGCAGCTATCTAGCTATACAGCCATATATAGGTATGCGTGTGTGTGTGCACACTGAAGTGCACAACACCTTTTCATTTCTTGCCAAAGTTTGTAACAAGGCACGCTTAAAGTACGATTCAGACATCCACAGAGCATTACTCTTTTCAGTCAAATGCCGGCTGGCGTGCACATCGGGTGACAGACATCCTGAGATGATAAGATCCATAACAAGATGCACTTCCTCAGTTCTGGGAAGCACACAGCGGCAGCTGTAGCAGCCTTACACTCATCTGAAGCTCTCTCTTAGGTCCTCAGGGTATCGACTCATCAAGACGCACTCTACCTGCTTTCTTCCTCTCTCACATTTTGTTTTTCCGCTCGCTGTGCTTGCTGCACACCTCATGCATTTGTATTGCCATCTGGAGAATACCAACAGGTCTTAACAAGAGGGGCTCTTGCTGTAAAAACTTCTTGCTGTGGAGACGGACCTGCAGTCAACAAAATGCATGTGACTGGCCATGACCTAGCTACTGTGCATGTCTATGTCTGTGTTCCTCTGTGTGTGTGTGTGCATGTGTGTGTGTGTGTGTGTGTGTGTGTGTGTGTGTGTGTGTGTGTGTGTGTGTGTGTGTGTGTGTGTGTGTGTGTGTGTGAGTGTGTGTATTTAAGAGAATGAGCTGGTCACTATATTTAGTTGAATTAAATGAATAATGAATGGCCTCTATCTGCTTGGTCACTGTGTCTACAGGCCTAATGATCACCTGCCAACATGTTCTTGAGTGCGGGCATCTTACAAACGCGTCAGCGGTCGTGCCCAACATGGCCTCACTTAATCCACACGCAGGTATTCAGCCAAAATTATTGTGATATGTGATTTTCTCAGTATCGTCCAGCTCTGCTGCGCTCATAGTGCATAATATCTGGTTTGTGTTGGGATAAAAGGGTAGCTCTTCTTCTTCAGTATTGGTCCCTCCCCACCCCACCCCACCTCCTCTTTCCCAGGAGCCCCTGGGTTTGATGGGTCGTCTCAGACGCTGGTTGACATTTTGTCCCCAGTCCGACCGGATGCCACATGAAAAATTTAACCAGGCGAGAAGCCTGGAGGAATACCTGACACACACACGCACACGCACGCACACACACACACACACACCCACACACACACACACACACACACACACACACACACACACACACACACACACTCCCCCAAGTGTGTGCCTCTCAGTGGGGAGTGCAAGGTGAGCAGAAGCAGAGCTTGTCATGGCTGTGCAGCTCTGACAAACATAAGTAGATGCTAATGGCAGAATCGTGACAGAGCAGAGTCCCACCACCATATGGCTAATTGCCACAACAATATCCTCTGTGTTATTAATCACGTTTTCATAGCGAGCCATGATAATTGGAATAATTAGAAAGGGGAACAGGCGCTGGGATGCCTCCGCAACATCCCATGCATAAAAAAAACCCCCAAAACAGATCCTACCAAAAAAGGGTCATTTTCTCAACCCTTTCCCCCTGCCCTGACTTCACTTCCCCCACCCCCAGGTGTTCTGTCTTCACCTTATTGTTGTCTTCACCTCCTCCTCCCCGATTCTCTCCTTCTTTCAGCCTTCTCTTGCACGCTAATCGTTCTCCAGCTCCCCGCGTCGCCGTCTTGTTTACAGTTTTGGGATGAAAAATGTAGTTGATAATTAATGAATACAGTGACTCTCCTGTCGGGGGGGAGGTAGGCTGGGGAAAGTGGTGGGGCGGGGCTGAGAGGGGAGCTGGGAGCAGATCCCTGCTCGCTGAAGGAGGGCATATGCCCTAATGCATCTGAACAATGGAGGTTTGGAGGTTAACCCTTTGTTGGGCAGGTGGAGACCTGAACTCAGTGGTTTTCCGTCCATGGCAGCAGACATTAGTGGGGCTGGTGTCTGAGGGCCGAAAGGGGGATAGCAGTGATTTATGTCCAAGTGCTGATTTTGGGTAGAACAGTAAGTATTGGACAAATTACTTAATCAAATGGAATTTGCATCAAAAAAAGTGTCCTCCATCACAGTCTGGTATTTTCATGGTAGTTATATCAGCCTTCAGAACTCAATGAGCACTCTTCGTGCAGTTGTTTTATAGCGCCCTGCAGGCTGCGATTTACTACGCAGTGATGCACTCTGCCATTGGGCTCGTAAATCTCCCTGTTTATACAGGAGCCGTCTTCCCATCCCGGTGCCAATGCAGTCATTTTGACAGCCTTACTTTATCGATTCTGACGGCAAGTCAATCAATAGGACATCTGTAGCATTAGAGGCCCTGCTCCGCTCATCGGGGCCGCCCCTGCCAGCAGCGTCGTGGAGGCATCCAAGTTCTCCGGTCAGCCTTTAATGAAAACGTCTTTCCTTGAGCTGAATGACCTCCATTTAAAAATAATGATGAGGCTGAGGAGAGAGATATGGAGATTGGCAATGGGAGAGCCAGGAGATATCCCAGGTAGACAGCCTCATCTATCAATCTTTCAGGAAATTTGTGTGCATGTTTTCTTGTAATTGTATCCAAGTTAAACTATCTTGCCAAATCTACAAAATGTTTTGGAGCACAGATTTCATTCATTTTCACATCGGTGATTCGATATATACCAATCCCTTAAAGTGTATTCATGACATGACTGATTAGCATAAAGTCATGGCTATAGATTACCTTATGGAGAAGAAGGAAGTCTCCTAATCAAATAGCAGAACAGAAACGCATCCAGAAGACAGAGAGATGAGAACTTTTCAGTCAGAACTTAAGGTTATATTGAAACTTGTCCAATCTAAAAGTAAATTTCATCAGCATTGCCACACCACAAACAAAAGATCCGGAGAGAAACACAAGCCGGGGTTAATGACGTGTCCAATTGCATCAGTGAGGTAAAAAGAAAATGGTGCGACCTAAAACTAATTCAAATGAAAAAATAGCTGCACTCAGACCAAACAGTTCAGCCGTATATTGATAAAATGAAACCCTTTCCCATTCAGACAAGTAAAGGTGTCAGTTGGTCTTAATATGCCTATGAGCCTTAATACGCGTTAGAGAGCCATCAACGCCAGGGTGGGCCCGTGAGCCATATTTCACTGCAGTTTGTTCCTGTGGGTCAATGGGGAAACAGAAAAACCCATTGTTGGTTTTCATCATTTTAGGGCGTGTACGGCTCATTGGCGACTGTCATATTCCAGTAGTCTCCCTCTGGAACGACTCGGTAGACGAGAATCAAAGTACTACAGAAACTTGAATGTGTATAAGACCTTATCTCAGATCTGGTTCTAAACGCGTGAAACAACATCAGCAGGAGATGTCGCGGTGTAGTTTAAACTAACAGCTGTGTGAAAATTGTATAGTTTTTTTATGTTTTATTTTTGACTACTTTATCAATCCCCGTGGGGCAATTCTCCCTCTGCATGTAACCCATTCTAGCTGTGTAGCTAGGAACGGTGGAAGGCGCCGTGCAGCGCCCGGGGACCAACTCCAGTTCGTCTTGCCATGCCTCTGTCAGGGGCACAGACAGGAGTATTAACCCTAACATTCATGTCTTTCTGATGGTGGGGGAAACTGGAGCACCCGCAGAAAACCCACCGCAAACACGGGGAGAACATGCAAACGCCACACGACAACCTGGGATGACCCCTAAAGTTGGACAACCCCGGGTTTCGAACCCAGGACCTTCTTGCTGTGAGGCAACAGCGCTAACCACTGGGCCACCGTGCCAGTGTTGATTCTGATTGGTGCCGAAAAAATCTGGATGGACGTGTCTCTCCCTTTCCTCTCCAAGCCATTTGTGTTTGATTTCAACATCCCCCTGGCACCACAAGAGACTTTTGAACATGGATTATTATGACCAAAAAAAATTGATCATAGTCTCGTCAAGGCATGTTTGACTCATTCTGTTATTAATATCAAAGATTTGTAAAGATTATGTATTAACCTGGGGGTGGCACGGTAAAGCAGTGGTTAGCGCTGTCGCCTCACAACAAGAAGGTCCTGGGTTCAAGTCCCGGGATAGTCCAACCTTGGGTGTCATCCCAAGTCGTCCTCTGTGTGGAGTTTGCATGTTCTCCCCGTGTTTGCGTAGGTTTTCTCCGCGTGCTCCGGTTTCCTCCCACAGTCCAAAGACATGTAGGTCAGGTGAATCGGCCATACTAAATTGTACCTAGGTGTGAATGTGTGGGCCCTATGACGACCTGACGACCTGTCCATGGTGTCTCCCCACTTGCTGCCCAATGACTGCTGGGATAGTGTCCAGCATCCCCACGACCCCGAGAGCAGGATAGGCGGTTTGGATAACGGTTGGATTGAATGTATTAAACGTCGTTTCAAACCCGTGACGACCCCTCCGCCCCTCTAGGGGCGCCTGTGATTTTGTGTTCTTCTTTGTCTTGCAGGAACCTGGTGAGGGGCGGAGGCTCGTCATAATCCTGGTCGGGGCGTAGGCTCGTCCCCTTTCGCTCATGAGCTGAGTGCTGTCGTTTTGTGAATAAATGTGATTTGGCAAAATTGCAAACTCGTCTGCTCTCCCATCTTTGTCGCAGCCTACGAGCCAGGTTGAGCCATATGGGGGCTCGTCCTTTGATTGATCCCGTATTGGCGTGATGTGAGGTCAGCTGTAGCGTAGTAAGCAGGGCGCCTCATTGTGGAGAATGAGTTGCGCAGTCTGTTGTTGGGAGACACTGACGAGTGTGGTAAGTGGTTGTTTATTGTTTTGAGTTAATGTAAGCAGCTATACTGGGTAAGGAGTCGTTGATTTGTTCTGAGGAGTGTGTGTTCGTGTCGCCACGCTGGTTATGCTGGTGTTTTTGTGGCGTTGGGTTCTGTCGGTCCTCGGCACGCCGAAGTAAAATTGCCGTTCTGTAGCTGGTTAGGCTTAAGAGCGGGTTCCCTTTGGAATTCGTTTGGGGGGGGGGGTTGTTAGTGTGGTGAGAACGTGATTGGAGCAGTTGTCTCGGGGGCACATCCAAATCTGCAGGTGAGTCGCCATTTTATGGTTGCTTCACCGGGCTTTTGGGTTTAAGTGCATAAGTACCCACCACAAGTAGCACCCGAAGACTAGGGGGGAGCTTAGTTAGACTCTGGATAGGCAGTTAGAGGAACGGTGCTGCGGTGATAATTTTGGGCTGTGCGTTGGGGCTGTGTGAGCTCAGTGTGCTGCGGGTAGGATTTGTAACCTGTTTTTTGCATCAGCAGTTTTGGCGTGCTTTGGGCAGGTAAATTGTGTTTAAGTAATGGCTAGTGGAGGATTTTTTGAGAGCTCCGTCGGAGGAGTTTTTGGAGCACTGTTCGCGGGAGCAGTTGTTGAAAATCGCCGAACATTTTAAAGTGGAAGTCGGTAGTAAGAGAAGAAAGGAGAACGTTAAAGCTATTATTAAAGCTAACTTGACTGAACTTGGAGTCGATACACCCAAGTTGTATGCTGTTGGTCCTGGGCTGGAAACGTTCACTGCGCCTGGCCCTGGTGAGGCTGGTTTAATTTTCGAGTAGAGGAAAGAGCTGCTTCTGTTACTGAGAGAAACTGAGAGAGTGCTCAAATTGAGAGGGAAAAACTGGCTGTCGAGAGGTTGACGAGGGAGGCAGAAATTAAAAGACTTGAGGTGGAGGAGCGGAGGTTAAGTTCGAGTGCATCTGTTACGGGTGCGGGCCATGCCTATTTTCCTGTTCCTGGTAGATCTAACAGTACCTCTGGTTCTTTTGATGTTGCCAGTAATCTGCGATTGGTTCCTCGGTTTAGCGAGCGGGACCCATATATATATTTTTCTCCCTTTCTGAGCGTGTAGCCGAGGGTAGAGAGTGGTCAGACTCTGGCCGCACACTACATTTGCAGTGCGTGCTAACGGGTAAAGCGCAGAGGGCTTATTCTGCTCTCATGTGGCTGAGAGTAAAGTTATGCAACGGTCAAGGCTGCAGTGTTGAGGGCTTATGAGTTGGTGCCTGAGTCATACCGCCAGAGGTTTCGGACATGGGAGACGTCTGGGAAGTAGACGCATGTTGAAGTCGTGCAGGGAGCTGGTTACCCATTTTAGTCGATGGTGTACAGCTTTGAAAGTTGACTCTTATGATGCTTTGTCTGATTTAGTCGTTCTGGAGCAGTTCAAAAATTCTGTTCCGAGGCACATTGCCGTATATATCAACGAACATACGGTGTAGACTGCTGCGGAGGCCGCTAAACTGGCATATGAGTATGAGCTGACGCACAGGGGGGATCGTGAGCATCATGCACGTGCTGGTGGCAGCGGGTAAGTGGGAGGAAAAAACTAGTCCTTTCCTGAGTGGGCCAGAACGGGCTCCACGGGGCCAGATGTATATTGATGCAATCATTTGCAATTCTTGCAAAGGCAGGGGCCATTGGAAAGCCGACTGTCCTAGACTTTGGAATAGAGGCGCGCCGGGGAAGTCTGCTGCATGTGCTGTTTCGGTGCAGCATACCAGTCCTGTAATTTCTCCTTGTCACCGGGTGAGAGCTGAGGCAAGTTGTAAGTTGGAGGAGTCAGATTTCTCTTCGTTCGTGTCTGATGGCTGCGTGTCACTGGTGGGGAGTGACGTCACCGTGCCGGTAAAAATTCTGAGAGATTCTGGGGCTTTTGATTCATACATCATGAGCTCTGTGTTGCCTTTTTCCCGGGGCACCGATACGGGAGATTATGTTTTGATGCGGGGGATGGGGTTAACTGTGTCGCCTGTTCCACTGCATAGGCTGGTGCTTAACTGTGGTTTGGTCCAAGGTGAGGTTGTCATGGGCGTCTGTCCTGCACTGCCAATTTAGGGCGTGGACATCATTTGGGGAATAACCTAGCTGATAGCCGTATGTGGGCCGATAGTCCACCCCCCACCCCGAGTAACGTCTTTACCATCTGTTACAGGGAAGCCAGATGAGAGTGCTCAGTCTTTCCCTGATGTGTTTACAGCGTGTGTGTGGTGACACGGGCTATGCGCCGTGCGGAGGTGGACCCTGAGCCTGTACCTGCGCAGGATGTAGCAGAGAGGAGTGGGGCATTCTCTGTGGTTATTCCCGATTCTCTTTTGTCTGTTTCTCGTAGTGACCTGGTGGAGGAGCAGAGAGCTAATCCCTCGCTAAGTCAGCAGTTTGATGGAGTTCTCAGCATTGATGATGGGAGGAGTGCTGCGGGTGGTTACTTGCTGCAGGACAACCTGTTGGTGAAGAAGTGGGTGCCACATGGGGAAAACTTTGTTGGTGATCCCGTTTTTCAGATTGTTGTTTCTTCCAAGTTTCGTGATGAAGTGCTGAAAACATCTCATGATCAGTCAGGACATCTGGGGGTCTGTAAGATCTATGACTATATTCTGCAGTATTTTTTCTGGCCTCGTGTGAAGAGGGATGTGTCCAGGTATATTAGAACATGTCGTACATGTCAGTTGACTGGGAAGCAAAACCAGAGCATAAAGCCAGCTCCTCTGTGTCCTATTCCAGCAGTCGGGCAGCCATTTGAGCACCTGCTAATTGACTGTGTGGGTCTGTTACCTCGCTCAAAGTCTGGTAACACATATTTGCTTACAGCGATGTGTCAGAGCACAAGGTATCCGGCTGCATATCCGCTGCATTCCATTACTGCTGATACACCAAGCCGCACGCACTTGGTAGAGCATGATATTGATGTAGGCGAGGCGTACCCAATCCGCCAGCATTTTTACTGAGTGTCAGAGGAAAAACGAAAACTGATGGACGCAGAGATAAAATATATGCTTGAGAGTGGTATAGCTGAACCTTCGTCTCCTAGCTGGGCGTCACTTTGTTTGCTGGTTGATAAGTCTGATAGAAAGGTGTTCGATCGTCTGGGTGATGCATGCCTGATGGCTAACTTGGTGAAGTGTGAGTTTGCTAAGGCCACCATCTCCTACCTTGGCAAGGTAGTCGGGCAGGGGACCGTGCGTCCGGTACAGGCAAAAGTGACTGCAATTGAGCAGTATCCAGTGCCAGCAACCAAGAAGGAACTCCAGCAGTTTCTGGGTTTTGTGGGTTACTACCGCAGTTTTTGTAAAAACTTTTTGACTGTGGTAGCTCCTTTGACAGATTTACTTTGCTTTGTCAAGAGCCTTGTCAAGAGCACCCTGCTCTTAAGTTGTACTGTACTGTGTAATGTGTAACCTCTCTGGCCTTCTATCTCTCTTTGTCACTCTTAAATGCTTCTCCAGGCGCCGGAGTTAGTGGGTTGCAGGCTGTAGTTGGTTGGCTGGGGGAGACTCTTTAAGAACCAGTCTGTACAGAACATGTATATGGTTAAGAGCAGTTAAGCTATAAAGTTATTCCTATTCACTATTTTGATTTTGAAGTAGTTGTGGTTTGCCGGTTTTCCCGGTGTGAATCCCGTTTTTATGAGGGAGGGGGTGTGATGACCCCTCCGCCCCACTAGGGGCGCCTGTGATTTTGTGTTCTTCTTTGTCTTGCAGGATCCTGATGAGGGGCGGAGGCTCGTCATAATCTTGGTCAGGGGTGGAGGCTTGTCCCCTTTTGATCATGAGCTGAGTGCGGACTACCACATTATTTCATTGCTCTTTATCATTTTGTAAATAAATGTGCTTGGGCAAAATTGCAAATTCGTCTGGTCTCCCATCTTTGTTGCAGCCTACGAGCCGGGTTGTGACAAACCACAATGGGCTTGCCTGTTTGCCAATTGGCCAGAGGAAACTTCTCAGATGTGGCCCTATTGTCTGTAGGGAGTTAGCAACTCACATTGTTTGCACTTGGCCCCGTCAGTTCTTCTAAATCTATTGTTGGATGGTCGCTAATATACCTATATACCTTGTGCATGGCACTGACACCAAAAGTTAGGGGTCTGATTCCCACTGGAGCCACCTATACTGTAATATAATACTGTAATATAATGCATTCATTTCAATGTAAGCCGTGACTTCAGACTACAGGAGCGCTACATAAATGTATTGTCATTTGTTAATACTTGCTCTGTCCTAAGAGCACCATGCATTAAATCCCCTATTAGAGCCAGACATTTTTATTGACTCTTGGTTCTTATGGTACACTCTTACTATCTAGAGTCAAATGACAAACCTTCATCAAATTGTTGGGCTGTACATACATTTCTGCTGAATCAGGTATGTGAATAAATTACTCGTGGAAACTTTTTTAAGTAGGCCTAGAGTAGTCTACTCCAACTTGTGTGAACTTTTTACTTCACATGTAGACAACAACGTTTGGCTTATGCACAACTCTTAATCAGTAGCCTTTATTTAAGACCAAATGTGTCACAGCCTCTCGCCCTTGACATCAAAGCGTTCACCCCTGACACCTGCTGACCCCCCCTGTCACAGCCTCTCTCCCTTGACTTCAAAGCAATCAGCCTCTCGCCCTTGACATCAAAGCGTTCGCCCCTGACACCAGCTAGCCATCAAAGCAGTCAGCCGCTCTCCCTTGACATCAAAGCGATCATCACCCTTAAAAAGCCTCCACTATGGTCCAGTCTTCGCTGGAACGTTGCCTTTCATGGACCTCTGCCTGCCTGCCTGCCTACCTGCCACTGAGCCGACTCCTGCTCTACCCCTGAAATCGGTTACTTCAATACAGACTAGATTCTTCCCTTACCTGGTTGTCCCGTCTGCTTTTGGGTTCTTTCCTGATACGTGACAGTGACCTGTCAGAGCATGTCATGCACGTCCGCCAAGTCCTTCAACGGCTTCTGGAGAACCGCCTTTTCGTAAAAGCAGAAAAGTGCGAATTCCATGCCCCTTCAGTCACCTTCCTGGGCTACATCGTGGCCGATGGGCAGGTGAGAATGGACCCCGCCAAGGTCAGAGCGGTTCTTGAGTGGCCAAGCCCGACCAGCCGTAAGCAGCTTCAGAAGTTCCTCGGGTTTGCCAACTTCTACAGACGGTTCATCCGCAACTACAGCCGCGTTGCGGCCCCACTAACCGCTCTTACCTCCACCTCCAGACCGTTCCTGTGGACCCCTGTAGCAGAGGCAGCTTTCCAAGCCCTCAAGCACCGCTTCACCACAGCTCCTATCCTCATCCAGCCAGACCCAACCAAGCAGTTCGTTGTAGAAGTGGACGCCTCTGCGATTGGGGTGGGGGTGGTCCTTTCTCAGCGTTCCAGTGAGGATGGCAAGACACACCCCCGTGCCTTCCTGTCTCGCCGTCTCCCCCCAGCCGAAAGGAACTATGATGTGGGGAATCGTGAGCTCCTGGCGGTGAAATTGGCACTGGAGGAATGGCGACATTTTCTGGAGGGGTCTGAGCTTCCTTTTATAGTGTGGACTGACCATAATAACCTGGAATACATCCAGTCAGCAAAGCAACTCACCGCGCGCCAAGCCAGGTGGGCGCTCTTTTTTGGTCGCTTTAATTTTTCCTTGACTTACAGACCTGGCTCCAGGAATGCCAAGCCCGATGCTCTGTCTCGTGTGCATGGGGAGGAGTCTGAGCCCAAGCTCCGACCTGACACCATCGTTCCCTCTACCTGTGTGGTTGCGGCTGCGGCTGACACCTGGAACATTGAAAGGGAGGTCATGGCGGCACAACAGACCCAGCCTGACCCAGGTAACGGTCCCCCCGGGGCGCTTGTTTGTTCCAGACGCTGTTAGATCTAGCGTGTTGCAGTGGGCTCACTCTTCCAAACTTACCTGCCATCCTGGAGTAACCCGTACCCTAGCCTTCCTCCGCAGGCGGTTCTGGTGGCCTTCCATGACGGAGGATACTGGGTCTTTTGTTTCTGCCTGTCCTGTTTGTGCCCAGAATAAGCCCTCCACTCGGGCCAGTGCCGGTCTGCT
This sequence comes from Lampris incognitus, assembly GCF_029633865.1. Lineage (NCBI taxonomy): Eukaryota > Metazoa > Chordata > Actinopteri > Lampriformes > Lampridae > Lampris > Lampris incognitus. The sequence goes on from NC_079219.1 coordinate 47,655,904, forward strand.
GCGCCCCCTGCCTGTTCCACACCGTCCCTGGTCGCATCTGTCCTTGGATTTCGTCTCTGGTCTGGTCTGCCCGCCTCCGACGGTAACACCGTTGTACTGACTGTTGTTGATCGCTTCAGTAAATTTGTTCACTTTTTGCCCTTGTCCAGACTGCGTTCGGCCCGAGAGACTGTGGATCTGCTGGTCAGGGAGGTTTTCCGGGTCCACGGTCTTCCCCGTGATATCGTGTCTGACCGGGGCCCCCAGTTCACTTCTGCTGTCTGGAAGGCTTTCTGCTCTGCCATCGGTGCCACCGTCAGCCTGTCATCGGGGTTCCATCCTCAGACCAACGGCCAGGCCGAGAGGGCCAACCAGGCATTGGAGACGGTTCTCCGCTGTCTGGTGTCTGCCAACCCATCCTCTTGGTCCTCACAACTTCCCTGGGTAGACTATGCCCATAACACCCTGCCATCGTCTGCTACTGGGTTGTCCCCTTTTCAATGCGTTTACGGCTATCAGCCTCCCCTTTTTCCTTCTCAAAAGGTAGACATTCCGGTTCCGTCTGTCCAGGCCCATGTCCGTCGGTGCCGTCGGACCTGGCGGCGAGCCCGTGCCGCACTGCTCAGGACCTCCGGCCGTTACCAGCGCTTGGCAGATCGTCATCGCACCCCTGCTCCGGACTACTCCCCCGGTGACCAGGTATGGCTCTCTACCAAGGATCTACCCTTGAAATCGGACGCTAAGAAACTGTCCCCCAGGTATATTGGTCCCTTTCCCATTGTCAAAGTCATTAACCCCTCTGTGGTCCGTCTGAAGCTGCCCCGCACTTTCCGGGTTCACCCTTCCTTCCATGTGTCCTGCCTCAAACCTGTCTCTACCAGCCCTCTAGTTCCTCCAGTCCCCCCGCCCCCACCTCCTCGTATGATCAACGATCACCCGGCTTACACCGTTCGTCGTCTCCTGGACTCTCGTCGCCACGGTCGCGGCCTGGAGTATCTCGTGGACTGGGAGGGATATGGCCCGGAGGAGAGGTGTTGGGGCCCTCGTCGCCTGGTCCTGGACGTGAACCTCATCCGGGACTTCCACAGGACGCACCCTGACGGGTCTGGTAGGTCGCCCGGTGGCGCCCCTCGGAGGGGGGTACTGTCACAGCCTCTCGCCCTTGACATCAAAGCGTTCGCCCCTGACACCAGCTGGCCATCAAAGCATTCAGCCGCTCTCCCTTGACATCAAAGCGATCATCACCCTTAAAAAGCCTCCACTGTGGTCCAGTCTTCGCTGGAACGTCGCTGTAATGTCCGTAGACGCCTTGTCTTACTGACATAAGAATAATTCAAGAACGAGCCGACTTCGTAGGTTCTTAACTGTGTAGCTTTTACTAGCGTTCATCCGACATACAACCTTCATAACATGCGCTTCTCACTTCCTGTATACGTCACACGCACTGCACGTACACCCGTGAGTAGGTCAAGTTAAACACGTGACCTTTCATTCATTACATCTCCCCCTCTAAGATGATTTTCTAAACATTTCTCTGAACATTTACTGCCAACAATTTTAACCTGTATATCACCCCCCTTTTCACAAAAAAATAAAAAATCTCCCACAGTACACAAGTCCATACGCCTCACAAATCCAGCCGGATTGCAGGCTTGCTCACCCTGCCAGAGCGAGTAACATATGGTGTGGAAGTTGGCATTTCTGCTGCTCGGGACTCATCCGTGTTTCCACTCTCCCCTGGAGTGACATGGTCAGGATCCCTGCTGACAAAGGTGAGTGTTTGGGTGTGGCCAACAGGTGGCGCCTGTTCCTTCTGTAATGTTCACCTTGAGCTGTCTCCACTATGTAGGATCTGGGAGTGGAGCTCTGACTGTGAACAACTGCTGGCATTGTCCATGTTTTCTGTCCATCAGGTTTGGTGAGTACTGCGTCACCCGAGTTCAGTGGGCGCAGTGTCCGCACGCCGTTCCTGCGGTTGTAGTAGAAAGCCTGCCTCGATTTGGCTGCGGCGTCAGCGGTTTTGATCAGTTCCTCTTTAGGCCAGGCCGGTTTCAGGTTATGCTGCAATGTGGGTAAGGTGGTTCTGATTCTCCTACCCATGAGCAATTCCGCTGGACTGGCTCCAGTGGAAGAAGAGGGTGTAGCTCTGTATGTCAACAGGGCGAGGAGAGGGTCTTCCTGCCTTAATATGCTTTTGGCTATCTGAACAGCCCTCTCTGCCTGTCCATTACTCTGGGGGTAGTGTGGGCTTGAAGTCACATGGATGAAATCATAATCCTCACTGAACCTCCTCATCTCTTCTGAAACTAGCTGTGGCCCATTATCGCTAACTACAATTTCAGGGATACCAAAACGTGCAAATGTAGCCTTCAGCCTAGCTACAACCTGACTGCTAGTAGTTGTTGGTAGATTTAGGATCTCCAAAAACCTGGAATAATAGTCAGACACTATCAAGTAGTTTTGCTTTTTGTACTCACACAGGTCTATGCCAACTTTCTGCCATGGTCTGGATGGGAGCTCACTTGACATTAAAGGCTCTTTTCTCTGTGTGTTCTTGTGTTCTCTGCAGAATTGACATTGCTGTATCTTTGTTGTAATGTGCTCTGTCATTTTGGGCCACCACACTGACTGGCTAGCTCTCTCTCTGCACTTAACTATCCCCTGGTGCCCGTCGTGTATTCTGTCTAAGATCACCTCCCTCATCTCTGTGGGAATGACGATACGACTGCCTCTGATGACTAAACCATCTACCTCAGATAACTCCCCTCTCACCTGATAAAAGTCTCTGACTGTCTCCGGCACTTTATCGACATACTCAGGCCAGCCGTGTCTGATGAAGCCCAACACTGTCTGGAGCTGCAGATCCCCATCCGTGCTCTGTTTTATCTCCTGCATCCTTTGAGGTGTGGCAGGCACCTGGCACACGATGGCATCAATGTGCGCTGCAACATCATCATGAGAAGCACCATCTCCGTAGCACTGCTCTGGGCCTCTGGAGAGTGCATCAGCCACAGCTAAAGTTTTGCCTGGTGCGTATTCAGCCACTGCATTGAAACGCATCAGCCTCATTAACAGTCTCTGGCACCTAATGGGCACATTATCCAAGTCTTTGCTGTTCATGAGAGGCACTAGTGGTTTATGATCGGTGACAAGTCTGAAATTGTCAAGCCCAAACAAGTACTTCTCGAACCTTTCACATGCCCAGATGCTGGCTAAGCACTCTTTCTCGATCTGTGCGTACCTTGTCTCTGCGTCACTCAGCCGTCGGGAGCAGTAGGCCACGGGCTTCCAGTGTTCCCCGTGCTGCTGGAGCAGAACGCCTCCCAGCCCGTAGCTGCTGGCATCTGCTGACACCACCGTAGCCTTAGTGACGTCGTAAAAGGTGAGTACCGGGGCGGTGGCGAGTGCTGCTTTAAGGTCTTGGAATGCTGTGTTCTGTGCAGGTCCCCACTGCCACTCTGTCGTTGCTTTAAGCAGTCCATAAAGCGGCTGACCTACAGTGGACAGCTCTGGGACGTATTTTGCCAAATAGTTCACCATCCCGAGGAACCTCTTGAGTTCCGTCACGTTCTGGGGCTGAGGAAAGTTCTCTATTCCGGCCACTTTGTCCGGGTCAGGTCTGATGCCTGCCTCGTTGATGATATGACCAAGGAAGCGGACTTGTTTCTGTTTGAACTTGCATTTCGCTTGGTTCAGTTTGAGACCTGCTGTTTCAATGACCCCCAGCGCCTCTGCTAGGCGCCGGTCATGGATTTCCTCCGTCTCTCCATGTATAAGGATGTCATCCATGTACACCTCTGTGCCCTCTAGCCCGGTCAGAGTTTCCGCCATCTTTCTCTGGAAAATCTCTGGAGCACTCGTTATACCAAATGGAAGGCGGCAGAAAGCATACCTCCCAAATGGGGTGATGAAAGTGGTGAGCCCCCTGCTGTCTTCATGCAAGGGGATCTGGTAAAACCCACTTGCTGCATCCAACGTTGTGAAGAATTTTGACCCTGCGAGCCTTGGCATTATTTCCTCCATAGTGGGCAGCACGTATTTCTCACGTTTCACCGCTCGATTCAGCCTCCTGAGGTCAGCGCAGCAGCGAACCTCTTTCTTGTTCGGTTTCAGCACCGGCACCATAGCGGCGCACCATTCTGTGGGCTGAGTCACTTTTTCAATAATGCCCTCATTTTCCATGCGCTGCAGTTCTTTCTTAACCAGTGGTACAAGTGGCAGCGGTATCCGTCTGGCTGTATGCACCGCGTATGGCTGGGCACCCTCCACCAGAGCTATTTTCACTGGGTCTGTTTTCAGCAGTCCACTTGAACCGAAAACTCCACTGACCTCATTCATCCGCTTCACTAGACCCATCTCCACTGCCTCTGGACGACTCAGCAGACAGCTGCCTCTCCCCTTGATCACATACACTGGAAAGGAGTATTGTTTCTCCTTGTAGTTGGTTGTGGCTTGAAACTGTCCTATGCAGCTGATGTTTCCACCTGGGCTTATGAAGCATGTGTCAGGAGGTCCCAGTTTTATGTTTGGCTTCAGCTTTTTAAATGTCCCTTGGTTGATAACAGTAGCGTCAGCCCCCGTGTCAATTTTAAAGGTTATTGGTACATCACTTATTGTTAAACTAACAGTCCAATCTTCCTGACTGCTCTCTTTGCCAACTTCTCCCAGAAAGTACAGCTGTTTAACCTCTTCAGTGACTTCTCTCACCGCTTTAGAGTGACATACACGCTCCCAATGTCCCTTTTTATGACACTTGTTGCACTTACTGTTCGTTGCAGGACACTTCCGCTCATCGGTGTGCTGCGTCTTGCCGCACCTCCCGCATTCATCTACTTTGTTGGTTGCAGGTCTGCTGCAACCATGACGCTGTCCGCCCTTTTTCTTTTGGCGTCCGTCCCGCCGTCGGACAACATTGACGTCAGCCAGCTGGGCCTCTGGTTGGTTAGCTTGGAGGTGAGCTGCTTTGTTATTGCCTCCGCCTGGCGCACTTGTTCAATGACTTTCACCAGAGTAAGGTCCGCTGTGAGCTGGAACTGACGGGAGAGCACTTTGTCTTTTATGCCCACTACCAGACGATCTCTGATATGTTCGTCCCTCTTGTCCCCAAACTCACAGTGTTCAGACAGCTCATACAATGTCCGGATGTACATCTCCGCTGTCTCTCCTGGCTGCTGGCTACGTTGATAGAAGCACGCCCTCTCATGTATGATGTTACGGCGGGGAATAAAGTAGTCGTCGAACTTTTTCAGTACGATATCATAGTCCACTTTATGACCCTCCGCCGCGAAGTCAAACGAGCTGAATATCTTTTCAGCCTCGCTGCCCATTGCATAAATCAGCGAACTCACTTGAATCTCCCCGTCGTCTTTATCCAGCTTTGTCGCGAGCCTGAAGCGCGAAAACCGTTGTTTCCACTCCGGCCATTCAACGGGGCAGTCAAACTTGAATTCACTCGGCGGATTAAACTTCGGCATGATCGCTCGTGTTCCGATACACAGACTATTCTGACACCATGTAATGTCCGTAGACGCCTTGTCTTACTGACATAAGAATAATTCAAGAACGAGCCGACTTCGTAGGTTCTTAACTGTGTAGCTTTTACTAGCGTTCATCCGACATACAACCTTCATAACATGCGCTTCTCACTTCCTGTATACGTCACACGCACTGCACGTACACCCGTAAGTAGGTCAAGTTAAACACGTGACCTTTCATTCATTACAGTCGCCTTTCATGGACCTCTGTCTGCCTGCCTGCCTGCCTGCCTACCTGCCAATGAGCCGACTCCTGCTCTACCCCTGAAATCGGTTACTTCAATAAAGACTTGATTCTTCCCTTACCTGGTTGTCCCGTCTGCTTTTGGGTTCTTTCCTGATACGTGACAAAATGAGCACTGAGATAACACATGTAGCGCTCCCCTCAACAGTTATATTAATAAGGGCAGGGCTTTTCGGTTCTTTTAATAAATTTTAACCCTGATTAACTCAGTTTTAATTATTGTCCTGGATCCCTTTTACCGTACACACCTGCAATTTTTTAAACCTACCTATTATGAACTTACCTTTAAAGCTACCTTTAAAGTTATGGTTTTAATAAAGATTTCTATCCAAATGTGTCTGTATGTCTCCTTCAATATGACATCGTTCCCTCTAAGCAGGTAAGTATAATAAAATCACACAACTCGGGTTTTATAGAAAAATAAGTCTCAATTATTTTCTTAACTAAAGAATGAGTTTTGATTTAAAACGAAAAAATAAAATAATATTAGGAATGTTCTTCAAAGTGAAATTCCCCTTTCTTCGGGAAATTCAACACTGTAAGTGCATAACAAAACACTACACTTTAACACCAAAATCCTAGAAAATCACAATTAACCAATCTCAATGTCACTTAAATTCAACCAACATAATTCGTGCTGGATACTGTCCCCTAAAGCCGGCAAAACCAAGATTATGGTAAAACAAAATATAAAGTTGCAGGCCTGGTTCGGTGCTTATGATCGTTGTGGCCCAAAACTTAATGGCCCCTTCGCTCCTCTGTGAGCAAAAGAACAAGTGTGGTACCTGAGACAATGTTCCTGGTTTGTCTTTCTTCAACCGTCACGGTTGCAGGTTTAGCAGCAGGTTGGCATCTCGCATAGTCACCGTCTGATGTCTATCCTCTCTCCCGCGTCGCCACAAACAAGCTGAGTGAAGCCCTGGTTGCTCCAAACTTCGTCCCAGGTCTCTGCTCTGCCCTCTGGTGGTTGGAAGCAGCAGCTCACCCCTCCAACAGTTCAACTGAGCTAGTTAAACTTAAGCTAGCAAATGTCCGTTCACGGGTAATGAACAGACTCTATGCTACACGTCGAGCGCTTAGCATTAGCAGTAGCACACACCTAAACGCTCTTTGAATTTCGGGTAGAAATTCCTCACGTTCCGACAATATATAATTTATACTCTCACCCCGACTGTTGTGTAAACAATCCTACGATATAAATTACACAATGGTTTGTGCACTCTCAACTTAACATACAACACAGAAGTTATCTGTATCGCGCTCACTCGCCTCTCCCTTCCGGCCCCGCCATCCACCGTCCCTCCCCTCTCTCGTCCGTGCCGAAACACCTCCCCGACCGGTACTCCTGCAGCATGTCATTAACCCCCGTAAATGCTGGTTTAGACAGTTTCCATGAAAACATTATACTCTTTAATAAACAAAAACACATCACACCTTTTAAAATGATTTTAACCTTCTTAAATCCTTTTAAACTAAACCTTATTTAAATGTTTAACACTATTTATACTATAGCATCACCCCTTATAACCACATGTTTTAACTGGGTTACACACAACAGATTCAGTGGTTTCCATACAGATAATTTAGACCTGCTCAGGAACTTTTCTAACATACCAACCTCCTCCCCAACAAACCTGATCCCAGAAAACTTTTATAAGTACCACACTTCTTGCACAAAATTACTACCAACAACTTACTTGGCCACGAGGAGCCCAAATGGTGAGGTGGTGTGTTAGCAGTCATGGGCGACCTCTATCTATCAGGCTCTAAAAGCAAAGCGAATGAGGAAGTCTGCAAGTTTTTTAGAATAAAACCCCCAAAAAATCTCTAATAATTGAGGGTCCAAGTGCCTGCCGAAGTACCCTTGAGCAAAGCACTAAATCTTATAATGTCACCAGCATCATTGCTACTGCTCTGTAGCAATTTTATCTCACTGTAGGAGGGAGAGTACTAATATTTTTATTGCCATGATTTTCATGATTTATCAGTAGTCATATCCATATATGGGCGGGCGGCAGAGTAGCCCAGTGGTTAGTGCTGTTGCCTCACAGCAAGAAGGTCCTGGGTTTGAACCCCAGGCCATCCCAGGTCTTTTCTGTGTGGAGTTTGCACGCTCTCCCCAAGTCTGCGTGGGTTTCCTCCAGGTGCTCTGCCCCCCACCACCACCATCTAAAAGACATGCATGTTAGGATTAATACTCTTGTCTGTGCCTCTGAGCAAGGCAATAGGGAGATTTAACTGGAGTTGGTCCCCAGGTGTTGCACGGCGGCTGCCCACTGCTCCTAGCTACACAGCTAGGGTGGGTTAAATGCAGAGTGAATTTCATTGTATGTATGTACAAATGACAAATAAAAAAAATGTATGTACTGTATTCTATGTCCATCATCTTCCATACATTGCTGATATTTTGGTCCGAGAGTGAATGTTCAATGGTGAAGTTGTGTAAAAACAGTTCTGTCATGTGACCAATTGACTTTTTTCTATTATCAGCCTGAGGTCTCGTTAATGACTAAACTCTCCATTTAAGCAATTAGCCTCTCCAGAGTTTCCTGTCACCGCCAGTCAGAGTATCAACACCTAACAAGACCCAACCAGTTTTCCATTCACCACTTTCCCACTCCTTCACTTACTGTACTCGCTCTCTTTTTCGCATGCAGGCTCTACCCCCCCACCCCACCCCCGTCAGACACAGAAATGCATAGATGCATGCACACATAAAAACATGCATGTATGCACATGCACACTCATACATAAACAGACACAAAAACACACATAGTTACACACTCATACAGGGAACATGCACTGATATTTAGACCTACACACACCCATTCTCTTCTCTGACATATCTGTTTATTGTTGACTTACAGTGGCATGCGATATATGCCGAATAAGCAGAACGGAAATATGGGTTTTGTATGCAGTCCAGAGGAGGGGCCAGGGGCTCCTCTGCATTGTCATTTCGGGCAGTTATGGAGCCACCAATGGGGAAAAAGCAGATGCTCCCCCTGACCATAAAGCCTGAGAGCCGGCCTTTTAATTGTTTTTTGGGGTTTTTTTCCACAGAGAGGGAATTATCTCCCCCCAAGCCTCCCCTGGGGACCTGGGGCCTCATGTTATCAATCGTTACTATGGGCAATTATGTTCTTACACACCCATGGGATTTTTTAGCCCTGAAGTTTGTCTCAGACACCAGCATGGAACCTGGGTAACCCCTGAATTTAGACGACGATTGGCTAACACTGATGTCTTTGCAGGCCTGGGTGATTGCTTGTTGCAAGAGGTAGACAATAGATGTTAGGAGGAAGGAATTACAAATAACCATCATGCTTTGCCACTGACTGTCAGACAATCTTCAGGGCTAAAAAAAAAATCCCATGGGTGTGTAAGAACAAATTTGCCCATAGTAACAATTGTTACATGAGGCCCCTGGTGAGAAGGGAGGAGGAGGGAGGAGACAGAGGAGGGAATGTGTGGATGGATGGATGGCTAGATGTGGGCAGCTTTTGGCACAGCCACCTGAGCGAGTAGGGGGCAGGTTGAGGACTTGGTTTTGTGCATGGTTACCTCCAAGTGCCTGGGACATAGGACTGAAAATGGGTGAAGAACAGTGAGATTAGCTCTCCGTCGTTCTCTTCAACAATTGTTTGCAGCCTGTTAGCTCATCTGAGATTTTGACTAGTCTAGAAAGACTGGCCTAATCTTTTACCTGCTCTAAAGTTCACGTTTCACCTAACTAATCTCACTTTACATTGAGCAGCTGAAAGCAAAGATTACTAAATGGGTGTTAGGGCATGTGTAAGCACTTATAACACTCTTGTTAACATTAGAAGACGGCTTGAAAATATTAAACCTTATCATGGGTTGAAATGTTGTATCTAGTGTCTTCTTTCCCTTGTTTAATCTAAACTAAATAGATAATTCTATTATTTTACAACCTGGATATTTTCTGCTTCTTTTTAGACAATTTGGGTACAGGACCACCACTGGACACGAGCTTTGCAATGGTGCGTTATGGGGCAACTGATCATGAGCGTCAAACATATTCCAACAAGTCCAGTTTAACCCAATTATTTAAACCACATATGTGGAAGTGAAAACGAAAGTAAAAGCGAAATGTTTTTACACCACAATGTCCAAAGTTATGCTGCGTTCCATTCAGTTGGAATTTCTCAGTTGGAATTTTCAATTTCCGACTTCCAAGCATTCCAGGTGCACGATGGCAAACATAAACAAAAACATGGCTGACTGTGACAAACTGGTGTTTTTATTGGCAAGTGTATAAACAACTGAATTGTCAGCAGTGCAGCCTCCTTGTATATATAAACAAAACAGAAGACTAACTTTTGTGCAGAGATAACTTTCAGAGATTTTTTCCCATAACCAGCCACTTAATAACATTATTGACAAATTTTGACATCAGTTTGCATGCAGAACAGGTTTTGCTATATGATAGTTTGTATTATTGTAATTAAATACTGGCAAATATCCTTTACGTTGTCTTAGTTGATGATTTATCATTAACACTGTGTGCCTCCACGGGTGCTGCCGTTGTTGTGTGACGTCAGACAACTGCTCCTGCTTGATTTTTTTTATTATTTTTTTTTTAGATTTTGATATACTTTATTAATCCCCGTGGGGAAATTACGCTCTGCATTTAACCCATGGGCAGCCGCCGTGCAGCACCCGGGGACCAGCTCCAGGTCGTCTTGCCATGCCTCCATCAGGGGCACAGACAGGAGTATTAACCCCAACATGCATGTCTTTTTCATGGCGGGGGAAACCGGAGCACCCAGTGAAAACCCACCGCAGACACGGGGAGAACATGCAAACTCCACACACAGGACGACTTGGGATGACCCCCAAGGTTGGACGACCCCGAGGTTTGAACCCAGTACATTCTTGCTGTGAGGCGACAGCGCTTACTGGGCCACTGGGCCGGAAGTCAGCACGAAGTCGGGGTAGATGGATTTGCCCCGAGTTTACCGGTATGAACTCTGACCTTGAGTGGCATTCCATTGTACTTTTTTTGGTAGGAGGTCAGAAAACCTAAATTTCCAAGTTGTGTGGGACAAAGCGTTATCAATAGTGGATCACATTGCTCACCTACTCCCTGGGTTAACTTGCAGGGATGACCAGCCTACACTTACCATAGGTAGCAGTATAATAGTACTTTACAAGAGTAATTTTTCTGGACCAGAAGATTTATCCTAACATTAAAGCCTAACTAAAATTTGAAATCTCCTCACTTTTGGCATCTAGGCCTCACACCGCTGAGTGAATGTCCCCGTTTATATGATTTAAGTGCTGCTCTCTCCAGTGTCCTGGTCATGGGCTGTGAACTGTAAATCTACCCTATAGTTAACGATACAGCATGTGTTTCATTTAACGGGGTGATGGGGGGGGGGGTCAGAGATGGAATCACACAGTTGTTCAGCTCTTTAAGCGTCACAACACTTTTTGGCGTGACCAAATCCTTTGCTGGTGCCACGAACTGAATAAGGTGGTGGTACCAGCACCACCAATGTAAGATATTAGTCTGGAGCCCTGCTTACTGACATTTCTAAGCCATTTACTATCGTTAACAAGTGTGTTGTAAGAGCTTATAACT
>NC_079219.1:48602268-48642667 GCF_029633865.1 Lampris incognitus
ACATTGATTTGTGACTAGCTATAGATCCAAGCTGGAGGAAGGAGGGATGAGACCTTTGCTGCAGATGCATTCGGAGATCACTTCGTTAAGTGTGCTAAGCGAATGTACCAGGCAGGCAAGCCATTTGCAGTCATGCCAAGTCCCTGCTCACATGAACAGGCAGTTAGTGGGAGGCAGCAGCAGCAGCAGAGATGGTCCTTTGCTATCTCTGCTGAATCTCTCCCTCCCTCCCTCTCTCTATCTCTCTCTCCCTCTCTCTATCGCTCTCCCTCTTTCTCTCTCTTTCTGTCTCTCTCTCCCCCCCTCCCTCTCTCCCTCCCTCTCTCTCTCTCTCTCCCTCCCCCCCTCCCCCCCCCCCCCTCTCTCTCTCTCTCTCTCTCTCTCTCTCTCTCTCTCTCTCTCTCTCTCCCTCTCCCTCTCTTGCTCTCTCTCTCCCTCCCTCCTCTCTGCCTCTCCCTCTCCCCCCCCCCCTCTCTCACTGTCTTACACTCGTGTCTTTTTCTCCTCTCTGTGCTGCAACCGTTGTCAACCCACCATTATACACCTTAATATGCACGCGCACGCACGCACGCACACACACACACACATACACACGCAAACATGGGCATGCACACATGCACAGTCACACACAAATACATAGGCGTACACAACCAACCAACCACCCACGCACACCCACCCACCCCCCCCCCCACACACACACACCTGCCTCTACTCTCCTCTGCCCCCTCACTCTCCTCTCTCTCTCTCTCGCCCTCCCTCCTACCCCTCTCATGGAGCGCTGTGTGAGTGCTTTATCCATGAGTGCAGATGGACGGCGTGGTTGGAGGCAGCCAGCTAGGAGCTGTCCCTGCTCATGTCGATTTTACAGTAGTTTGATACAGCGGCTTCTGTCAAGCGTGGCCACGGTTAAAGAGACAGCACACACCACCAATGCACTGCAGCACCCCACCAACCCCCTCCCCCTCCCCCACCTCTCTCGTGTGACATAAGGGACTGTCTTACACCCCTCTACTACTTAGGCAATGCCAAGAACCATCATCTGTTCGGCTATTACTGTACTGCATGCTTCAACTAGATCTAGCACGGCGCTAGATGATCTGTCAGCAGTGAGAGAGAGAGACAGAGAGAGAGAGACAGAGAGAGAGAGACAGACAGACAGAGAGACAGACAGACAGACAGACAGAGAGAGAGCTCATTCATTCATTCTCCAGTAGGGCTGTGAGTGTATTGCCGACGCATCCGCGACAGCGTTTTAAGTGTTGCGTTGAATTAGCGGCTGAGTTGGCGAAGAGACGAGGATTTGGGAGGAGTGATTGGCTCTTAATCACTGAGCTGAATCCTGCAACTGAAGAGCGTTTACAAGAAGGCCTGATGTACATGGATCTCAGTGATCTGATGATTTTTATAAAGAAAAAAAATCAAAGAAAGAAATAAAGTCACCCACTGCATTCAGGCACATCTCCAAGCTGTGAAACGATAACGCTTCTACAAATTCTACCCCGACTGCACATGAGCCATTTTTTTTTTTAAGGAGACACAATGATGTTAAAATCTCGTGGAAATATTCAAGTCATTATTCTGGATTCACCGAAGAGTCCAGCTGGCCATAATGCTCAGTATTAACCAGCAAATATGGCGATCTGAGCCATCTAATGCTCATCAAGGTCTCTAATATGGCTAGAGATTACTCAATGGCTGACCTTAGTAGTTGAAAGTCAGCTCAAAATTAGTCGTCGGACTTAGTTGTTCATGTCTATTTCTATTTGTAAATGACAAATGTTGTGTTTATTTATATTTCTATCCACAACTGTTTTCTGTTATCTCAAGAACTGTGAGGGACTAGTATTCAATGAGCTGGCCTTTGAGTGACAGGTGAAAGTAAGGGGCGGGGTTTCATATTGTGACGATTTTATGAGCTAGGCTGTAGTAAATGAATGTCTGACATCATGAGTTTCAGAAAACTAACGCATGGTGAGAAGCTGAACCGGGGGAGAGCTTTTAAAAAGAGAAAGACAGAAAAACGGAATTTTACCTTTTATACTTTTTCTCAGTGGAAAGACAGTGCAAAATGCATGGCGTTTAAAGTAATAAGTGATGTCGGAAAGTATTTGAATTTTGGTTCCGTTTTAAACCATATCTTTCCTACATCAGGGATTGTGTCGGCTTTTACCATTGGTAAGCTTAACAGTACGTTACACAAGCGCGGGATTTGAACATCCAATATTGAATGAACGATGTGTCTCTGAATTTCATTTGGACATCCTTGAGGTCTTACGCCTCCAAGGGCACCATGTTACCCACTAATGTGGTTGGTCGACCTCTGTAAACAGCCACATGAGTTGATTCTTTAAGTCTTGAAATGACTCATAAGAGTATTTTTTGACACTTCAGCACTTAAAGTGCTCAGTCAAAGAAGGAAGTGATCGTACCAGAGACATTCTCTCTGAACCACGCGATTAGACGAAGATAGCCAATCGATTGCCTTGGTCATGACGATGAGAATGCTCAGTAACCACAACCTAACTTTAACCTTAATCTTAACCACTACCTAAATTTAATCCTAAACTCAACGCCTAACCTCAACCCTGAACCTAACCCTACCTACTACTTAACCTTAACCCTAGCTACTACCTAAGCCTAAACTTAACCACGAGCTAACTTTAACGGCTACGTCACTTTAACCCTAAACTTAATCAATACCTAACCTCAACCCTGAACCTAAACGCTACCTCACCCCAACCAATACTTAACCCTAACCCTAGCCACTACCTAACCCTAAACTTAATCACTAGCCAACCTTAACCGCTACCTAAATTTAACCCTAAACCTAACCAACACCTAACCTCAACCCTGAACCTAACTGCTACCTGACCCTAACACTACCTAAACCTAAACTTAACCACTAGCTAACCTTAACGGCTACCTAACTTTAACCCTAAACTTAATCAACACCTAACCTCAACCCTGAACCTAACCACTACCTCACCCCAACCCTAGCTACTACTTAACCCTAACCATAGCGACTACCTAATCCTAAACACTAGCCAACCTTAACCGCGACCCAAGTTTAACCCTAAACCTAACCAACACCTAACCTCAACCCTGAACCTAACCGCTACCTCACCCCAACCCTAGCTACTACTTAACCCTAACCCTAGCTACCACCTAATCCTAAACTCAACCACTAGCTAACCTTAATCCTAAACTGAACTGTTACCTAACCTTAACTATAAACTTAACCACAACTTAACCTAACCCTAACCATTGTAAACGTACTTGCTGTAGTCTACTCACCAGCCATGACAGTTTACATGGGAGAGGCTGCCTCCTTCACAGCATAGCCAATGAGCATTGTGGGTTGTTTTTTTGCAGATGTACTCATCACTCATTTTTTATAATCAGTCTTTTTTATGTGAACATAAGGTGGCCTGGTGAAATATTGTTTCTGATAAAGACCAAAAAAAAAAACGAGAGAAAAAAGAGCTTCTCTCCTCTGTACATTCACAATCCAGTAGACTAAGCATGTGCCTAGAATCAAGCTGATTTTAAAAAACCACAAAAAAAACTTCTTTACCCCCCCCTTTTTTTAATGATATGTCGCCCAGCACCACATTGCCTTCAGTAAAGGATGCCCCCACAGTGCTGATAGCGGGAACATGAACATACCGCAAGTGTTGGAATCAAATCAAATCCCCTGAAGAAGCAGCTCTCGAGAGTCTCCCACACTGTGGGTTTGGGGTCCCATTAATTCAATTCCACTGCGGAGAATGAGTGGAATGACTCAATGGGTCTGTGCTGGGAGAATGCATTGGCTTTTGATTGATCTTGTCAGGATTCACTTATGCAACAAAGGTCGTGATGAGCTGCCTCCTCCCCTCGGCCAATTCGACGGCTGCTGAATTATTTTCCTCTGGACACGGTTGGCTCCGTCATCTGATCCCACGAACGCTTGTCAGTAGTCATTGGGGGTGACCAATTGAGTTTTTTCTCTTTTTCTTTCTTTTTATTCATTTTTTGCAAGGATGACTCCATGGCTTGAGGGGCAGTGTTTCACGTTGTTTGGACCTTCAGTCGAGGTTGTGTGTTGCGGTTTGTTCTGCTAGAGCTCTTCCAGCTGTTTATTCAAATAATTCAGATGTGCTATATCCGCTGTGTTAGTCTCATGTTTAGTGGTATTGTGGTGGACACGTATTGGGGACAGAATTCAACCCAGGAACTAAGGGTTAAGTCATGGTTGCCCTGGCAGGTTAACGCAGGGTTAAGTTATGGTTGTCCAGCCAGTATTCTGATTATTCTGGCCACCTCCGCTCAGTCGAGCGGTGGGTTTTGTTTGTCTCGCTGATTTACCGTGGATTAAAGAAAGTTGCCTACACGGCTAAAGTGTGAACCTACGGTCTTCTCCGTTACTTCGGCTCTACACTGGTGACCCCGACGTCGGTTTTCGGATACGTTTTCTGAAACCACACACATTATGGCTACGAACGCCGTTGCAATTAAACTGCCGGAGTTTTGGGAGTCTTCCGCGGCTACGTGGTTCGCGCAGGCTGAGGCACAGTTCGCGCTCAGAGACATAACAGCAGACGAGACCAGGTACTACTACGTAGTGGCAGCGCTGGGGTGCGCTACGGCTTCCAGGATAAGCGGTTTCATAACCAACCCACCGGCCGATGGTAAATACGCCGCACTTAAACATCTCCTCCTTGAAACTTTTGAACTGTCAGCAACGGAGAGAGCACGTCGCCTCTTCGCAATTCAGGGCTTGGGAGATGGCAAACCATCGGAGCTAATGAGCAGGATGTTAAACCTACTGGGTCAAGAAAAGCCATGTTTCCTGTTTATGGAGCTGTTTCTGCGCAACATGCCGCCCCACGTCCAGACTGCGCTCGCTAACTCCACCATCACTGATCCCCGTGAGCTGGCAAAGGAGGCTGACCGATTCTTCGTCGCTACACAACGTTCCTCCCATGCCGGGGTGCTGGCTCCTACCTTCACTGGCCCCCCGCCGACATCGCGGGCGTGGCCCGACGGTGGCGCCACAGCATCAGACCGCTACAAGCCCTCTGGACTCTGTATGTACCACGCTCGATTTGGTGCGAAAGCTAAACGGTGCCGTTCCCCCTGCAACTACAGGCCGACGGGAAACGAGAGGGCCAACACTCAGTAGTGGCCATGAGTGTTGGCGATACGAGCAGGCTACTCTTCATCCTCGACACCATCTCCGGTCGGCGATTTCTTTGTGACACGGGCGCACAGAGAAGCGTGCTCCCTGCTACTGACGTCGACATCATGGGCGGGGAGCGGGGCCCCCAGATGGCGACGGCTGACGGCAGCCCTATCCACACCTACGGCGTGCGGTCTGTAGAACTGTGTTTTGGTGGACAACGTTTCACGTGGGAGTTCGTCATGGCCAATGTAACGCTTCCCCTCCTCGGAGCTGATTTTTTGTGCGCTTACGGTTTGCTAGTGGACATTCAGAACAGCCGTCTGGTCGATGCCTTAACCTTCTCCTCCTTCGCATGTACGCGGAGGGAAGCGGCCTATGCAGGTCTAGCCAACTCTCTCTCAGAGGCAGACAAGTTCACCCGCCTCCTCGCTGAGTTCCCTGACCTCACCCAGCCTACCTTCTCTGCACCCACCGCTAAGCATGGGGTGGAGCATCACATTGCTACGAAGGGGCCCCCGGTCTACGCCAGAGCCAGGCGTCTCGACCCCGCCAAACTCGCCATTGCCAAGTCTGAGTTCGAGCACCTGGAACGCATGGGGATCATCCGCCGCTCTGACAGCCCGTGGGCGTCCCCACTCCACATCGTCGCTAAGCCTGATGGAGGTTGGCGCCCATGCGGGGACTACCGCCGACTAAATGACGCCACCACGCCTGACCGCTATCCTGTCCCGCATATCCAGGACTTTTCTGCAAACCTGTCTGGCAAATGCGTCTTCTCAAAAGTCGACCTGGTCCGTGGTTATTATCAAGTTCCCGTGCACCCCTCAGACATCCCCAAGACAGCGGTGACAACCCCATTCGGCCTATTTGAATTCCTACGAATGCCATTTGGACTCAAAAACGCGGCCCAGTCCTTTCAGCGGCTGATGGATTCAGTGCTCCGTGGCCTTCCTTTCATCTTCGTCTATTTGGACGACATACTCATCGCCAGCGCCTCCGAGGAAGAACACCTGTCCCATCTTCATGCCCTCTTCACACGCCTCAGCCAGCATGGGCTGATCGTCAACCCGGCGAAGTGCCGGTTCGGGCTGACAGCCATTGATTTCCTCGGGCACCGCATCACTGGGGACGGGGCAGTCCCCCTGCCCTCAAAGGTGGAAGCGGTGGCGGCCTTTCCGCGCCCCCAAACAGCTCGTGCGCTCAGGGAGTTCATCGGGATGGTGACATTCTACCACCGCTTCATTCCTCGAGCCGCCTTTATCATCCGGCCACTGTACGAGGCGCTGAAAGGCATGTCCCCCAACCAGGCGGTCGACTGGACAGCAGAGCGGGACCGTGCGTTCACCGAGACTAAAGCTGCGCTCTCCCAGGCTACCCTGCTAGCGCATCCTTCACCTACAGCGCCTATTTCCATAACCACGGATGCATCGGACTATGCTGTTGGTGCGGTTCACGAACAGTGGGTGGGGGGGGCTTGGCAGCCTTTGGCCTTTTTCAGTCGCCAGCTTACACCCCGAGAGCGCAAGTATAGTACTTTTGACAGGGAACTCCTCGGTCTCTGGCTCGCCGTCCGGCATTTCCGTTTCCTGCTAGAGGGCCGCGAGTTTACTGCGTACGTGGACCACAAGCCCCTCACGTTTGCCATGTCCAAGACGGCCGAGCCATGGTCCGCTCGCCAGCAGCGACAACTCTCCTACATTTCGGAATTCACTACCGACATCCAGCACGTCGCTGGTAAGTCTAACCAGGTAGCTGACTGCCTGTCTAGGGCAGTGATTGGAGCGGTCCACCTAGGCCTTGACTATGCACAGATGGCTGCTGACCAGGCCACGGACCCGAGCATCCTCCGTCTCCGGGCCTCCGACACGGGGCTCCGCCTGCAGGACGTTCCTTTCAGCGACACAGGTGTCACCCTCCTGTGTGACGTCTCCACAGGACAGCCCAGGCCCATCGTCCCGCACAGCTGGAGACGCCCCGTATTTGAAGCTGTGCACGGCCTCTCTCATCCAGGCGGTAAGCCATCCGTGCGCCTGACCTCTGCTAAGTATGTGTGGGAGGGACTTAAGAGAGACGTGAAAGCGTGGGCCGACTCGTGTGTTGCCTGTCAGCGGGCTAAGATACACCGCCACATTAAGGCGCCCCTGGAACGCTTCGCAGTGCCGGAGAGACGATTTGACCATGTCCACGTCGACCTGGTTGGTCCCCTACCCCCCTCCCATGGGTTCACCTACCTCTTCACTGTGGTGGACAGGACTACGCGCTGGCCTGAAGCTGTTCCCCTGGCATCCACGACGTCTGCTGATGTGGCCCGGGCTTTTATTGGGTCGTGGGTCTCACGTTTCGGTACGCCTTCCGACCTTTCATCTGACCGCGGGCCACAGTTTACCTCAGAGCTATGGAATGCTGTGGGTGAGGCTCTGGGCGTCAAGCTTCACCGCACTACCGCCTACCACCCTCAGGCGAACGGCCTATGTGAGCGCTTCCACCGGTCCATGAAGGCTGCGCTTCGGGCTACTCTCAAGGACTGCAACTGGGTTGACAAGCTCCCATGGGTCATGCTGGGCCTGCGGACCGCCCCGAAGGAAGACCTACAAGCCTCCTCTGCGGAGCTGGTGTACGGCACGCCGCTGCGAGTCCCAGGCGATTTCATGCCCAATGCAACGCGTCCCTGGTCAGCTGTGGACCAACGAGCCTCCTTGCTGGACGGGGTCAGAGCTTTCACACCCGTCCCTACCGCCCAACACGGCGCTCCGGTGTCCCAGGTGCCCCCAGGTCTGCAGTCAGCGGACTACGTGTTCATCCGTCACGACGCACACCGCCCCCCTCTGCAACCCCCTTATGACGGCCCCTTCCGCGTCCTGGAACGGGGAACTAAGCACCTGGTGGTGGATTTTGGGGGCACGGCCGAGCATGTTTCAGTGGACCGAGTTAAACCCGCACACCTGGACTTGACGCAGCCGTTGGAGTTAGCCCAACCTCCTCGTCGCGGTCGTCCCCCGGCTCCGCCTCCTCCCCCCGTGGAGGCCCGAGCTGCCTCTTCTGCTCCTCAGGCCGACCTCCACAGGCCCGCGTCAATGCCTCCCACAGACACTCCGGCCCCTGTTATCCGGAGCCGCCGCGGACGGCCTGTCGTCCACCCGCGCCTGCCTGACTTCGATTACTAGGGCGAATTCTGGGGGGGCTCATGTGGTGGACACGTATTGGGGACAGAATTCAACCCAGGAACTAAGGGTTAAGTCATGGTTGCCCTGGCAGGTTAACGCAGGGTTAAGTTATGGTTGTCCAGCCAGTATTCTGATTATTCTGGCCACCTCCGCTCAGTCGAGCGGTGGGTTTTGTTTGTCTCGCTGATTTACCGTGGATTAAAGAAAGTTGCCTACACGGCTAAAGTGTGAACCTACGGTCTTCTCCGTTCCTTCGGCTCTACAGTATCTTTGTTGACAGGCTCACTGACCACTGTTTGCTTTCACATCTGTGGAGTTTTCTTCTAAAATACGTTAGGCTATTTTTGTCATATTTCACAACTCTGGTCAACACCTAGCCTCCACAGTGACTGCTAGCATAACAATAAAGTTAATTCGCCAACTCTAGACCAAACACGAAGCGCCCCATAAACCTGGCTTCGATATAACTCAATCTGACATTTAGTTTCATGTTTAGCTAAAGCATCTGTGTTGATTTGGGGGGGGGGGTCGGGTATGCGATACCTACAAAAATGTTTGAGCGAGTCTCTAAAAAGCTGCTTTAAGACATTACAAATTTCGCATTTTTGGCGTCCGGGTAGCGCAGCGGTCTACCTACCGATCCCGGTTAGAATCCCCGTGTTGCCTCCGGCTTGGTCAGGTGTACCGGGTGTTTTTTTCCCAAAATGATATATCATGTATAGGAAAACTGAGCACACAGTGCAAACACAACTATAAAATAAGCAAAATAAGAAGTAAACAATAAACCAGCTAAGGGGTCTCTTCTAACAAGTATAAGGCATCAATGGTATTGTAGTGAGTTCGGGAAGACAATCACAGAAACGGCCGCAGCTGGGACGCAAACTCATATTTCCCCCTCCGCAAGCGTCACCGTTAACCAGTCGACTAAAGGGTCCGACTCAATGAAGTTATCCATGAACATTATGTAGGTTGCAACTATTCTGAGTATAGTAATATATGATTGGGTTAGTATCAGGCAAGCCCCCTCCATTGTAGCCAATCAGAGTGAGGCTCTCTGACACACCGGGGGAGGGGGAAAAAGGAAAAAGAAGAAAAGAGGTGCGGTGTGCGAGAGCTTTGCGACTGTGTGCGGATCGCTGAACAAAGAGAAAAAAATACGAACTCTAGAGAGAGAGACAGACACGTACTGTACGTGGAGTGAATGTGTTACCGTCTACAAGAATCCTTTGGGACGAATTCGTGTTTCCTGGGGTGCGTCGGAGAAGGTGTCCTGCTTGGAGGCTGCGAGTGACCACCAGCTAGCATGAATTCCCGCGACTAGCAGTGGAATGTTTGAAATGGTCCTGGGCTGAGGACGTGGAAGTCAGTGCTTCGTCGGTGCCGTGAGTTTCAGAGGAACATTTGCCATTGTTGTAGCGTGCATGAGGCACGAAGAGGATTCTGGACAGACGTTAGTAGACATTAGTGTTTAGTGATTGGACTCTCTCCAGCACTAGCTTAGTACCGCACTGGATTAGCTACTAACGTTAGTCTATTTGTCAGTGAAGCTAGCTAGCTAGCTCACTGGTCGTAGTGGCTCGTTAGTTCTCAATACTGGGACTGCGCGTGTTCGCATGAACTGTTGGATGCTGAGAAGAGGACTCGGAGGACTCGTGTTTTTTTTTAGTTTTTTGACGGGAGATTGCTGCCTGAGAGAAAGTTATTTAAAGAACAGTGAACATTGAACGCATTGCATTGCTGTTGGCGCCATCTAACCTCTACAGTGAGTCTACACGCACGTCACGTGGTTTGCCCTGCCATACAGGCGTCTCTCCAGCAGCTCATCTCATGTGCCCAGGACTCGTCAGACTGGTATTTGTGTCAATTTCGTTATTACTCATTACTAGACTGTGTTAGAAATGAACTGAACTGTTTATGTTTGAACATTCATTGGTTTTGATACTCAACATTTAGAGTGAGTTTCGCATTTGAGGTTGTGTTGATATTGGGTATACCAAGAGATACTGTGTATACAAAGAAAGTCAAACTCTGTTTTTTTGCATTTTTTTGTTTGTTGTTATTGTCATCCTATAGTGTTACATTCAATTAATGCTAAACTGTTGTTGCCTATTGATTCGGCTTTACTGTGTTTGCAGTTTATTGCTTATTATAATACTTACCTGAGGGTTTATAAGTATTTTTGAGTTGTGTACTTACCTTGGAGTAGGGGCGTCTCAACTGTCCTGTTGGTTCTGGGGAGGGAGGGTTATGCTGAGTTGGACCCATAGCATAACATACACTCTACACGTCAGGGGCCGCCGTGTCAGATACCGTAGCGTGAAGCCCACCCCACGATATCTTATAGGGTGTAGTGTACTAACCACTCTGTTCAGCAGGACAGGCATCCACATACTTACCCACATAGGTACTGAGACTAATTGCATTGGGAATGGGGACCCAGATCCCTTCATTAACCTAATCTTTCAAGGTAAATAAGTACTATTATTACCCCTACATGGCGTGGCTTATGCCCGCTACAGTTACAATATTAATTAATTTCTTCGCGATTTTCTTTTCTGTAAATTTCAGTGATTTACAATACAGTTTTAGTTCTCTTTTAAAGACCACCAATAAGGGTTGTGTCTTAACGCACTTACTTTTATGAATAAAATATTTACCTAGAATAAATAAAGTATTTAAAAAAAGTTAAATTTTCTTATCCTCCGTTATAATTCCAAATGTAATCTAATTTCTTTTAAACTGGGAAAGAGAATAGATTCTTGGGTCAAGCCACGTCACATCAAAAAGTATTGCTATAAAGACAAAAGAAAAGTAAGTGATCTGTGGTCACTATTCTTTCATAACAGAATATACAGTTATTGTGATCAAAGTTGAACTTTTGACGAAGTAGTTCTCCCGAGGGATATATATCATTAAATACTTTGAAGTGTAGTTATTTTGCTTTCGGAGGTAAAGGTAATTTTAAGAAGTTAATGCATAATTTCTTTAAAGTAGGCCGACTAAAAACATGAGCTGAGTTCCTGCTATATAGCATATGATATAAATCGTTTGTGAAGAGACCACGTATCACTTAATTTGGCAAAATTTTACTTGAGAAATCATGTCCATCAGTCATCAGAGAAGGGGAATGGGGGGCAACTATATGAGGTAGTATATTTTTAGCCATCAAAATAAAAGAAGTTGGTTTACTTTTAATAACCTTATTGTATTGAGTACGGTTGCACTGGAAATTACATCATAAACAGAATTCCTCAAAGGGTAAGACATTCCCAGATTCATCTAATGAATGGGTGACGGACCATAGTCTTTCTCCATCCATTCATTGAAAAATAAAGACCTATTTCTAAAAATAATTAATCTGCAATTCCAGATGGGAGCAGCATGTGGTGGGAAATTGTGTTTGTACAGTAGTTTCCAATATAACAGTACTTGTGAAAGAAATGAGGATAATTTTATAGGTATTTTTTGAACAGCAAAGTCACATCGTAAAATCAAATAAATTCCACCAATCTTTTTAAAAAACTTCCCCGGGAACACAATACCAAAAGCTGTTGTTATTTACAAGAAAGGACATTAACCATTTAATCTTTAAAGTTCCATTTACACAAAGTGAATAGCCTGTAGACCGCCCTCTTCACAATTTTTTTTACCATGGTTGCTTTTTTTAAATAATGAGATGTTCTTTTCCAAATGTATGCAAAGTTTAATTTGTTAAATGTTTTATGGCTTTGTTATATATGGAAAGAGAATACGCTGAATAAATGCACCTTGATAGACTTTCCATCATTGTTATCTATATGCAACCAAAAAGAGAAAGATCTCTGTTCAACCATCTATCTAATCGTATTTCACATTCATCAATTTCGCTCAATATATTTAAATTTTCACTTAATTTAGCCTCCTTTGTATTATGCAGGCCTAAGCATTTAACGGAATTTTAATGGGGATACCATATGCTGCCAGAAGGTGGCAGTTATGTATCGCTAGTAATTCAATTTTTTTCGAGTTCAGTTGTAAACCAGATGGTTTAGAAAAGAAATCTGTAATTTGAATAGACTTTGCAACCTGCTCAACATTTTTCAAAAACTACGTTGTATCACCTGTCAGCCGACTTACTATTATTTGGTTCTCGAATACACTCAACTGCTCAATATCTGAGTTTGTTTCTTCTTCTTTATTTTATAAATTTATTTCTAGTTTTCTCCTTATCTCACCCGATTAACCCAATGGCACATGGCTGGAACGCTTGTTGAATAACTCCCCTGGCTCACGTTTCCACAGGAAGGAGAGAGTCATAACACCAGCTGCCTCCAAACTCGTGTCGGCTGCTCTCGCTCTTTTACACGCTGAAGCCTCGCATGGATTGCGTTACCCTCAGGCCGCGAAGGAGACGTAGGGAGAATGCTTTCGGTTGCTTGGCTGCAGGCGCCCGGATGGGCCAGAGGGGTCGCTGGAGAAAGACAAGTCTTTTAGTTTCAAATAAAAGTGCTTGAATATGTTCCCAAAAATGTTTATAAAAAATTGCTGGAAGACCATCTGGGCCAAGAGAGCGGTCAGGAGTCAAGCAATGCATTGCTCTCTCTAGCTCCTGATATGAGATCTGTGCCTCACAGTCATTTCTGAAATCTTCATTTATTTGAGGAATGAAAACTTTAATTTTGTCAACAACAAAAAAAAGACTTCTGTATCAGGAGAAAATTTAGAGTATAGATTATTAAAAAAGGAATATGTTTCATTGGCTATCCTCTTTGGGTCAGATCATTCAATGATATGGGAACATTGATGATCAATGTTCTCATATCGTTTCTCTAATCTGCAAAAATAAGAATTTCTCTCTCCTTCCTCAATCTATTTTGCTTTAGATCTAATGAAAGTCCCCTTTGCTTTCTTAATGTAAATATAATCCAGTTTGGTATGTAGCGTAAGTAATTTCCTTTTGTCAGCATCAGTAATTGTGGGTTTATTGCAGCACAGCCATATTTCTCTTGTCAGTTGGGCCTCTTCTAAGTGGGTGGAATGTTTCAATTGTTTACTAAAGGATATGGAAAAGTTTCTTATTTTAAATTTCAAAAATTCCCCTTTGGAGATATAAGAAGAAAGGCTGTTATCTTTAGAAATGTGAGTAATAATATTTTTAACCCCCTGACAGTAGACCTCAGAATGTAACAAGCTGACATTAAACTTCCAATAACACTTATTTCGCTTGTAAGCATTAATAGGTTTCAAAATTAAACTAACAATACAGTGGTCTGATAAGGGAGTGGTAGATATTAAACAGTCAGCAACAAATTCTTTTATACAATCAGAAATGAGCCAAATATCAATCACAGATTTACTTGAGCCATCTGGCTTAAGCCAAGAAAATTCTTTTAAATCAGCAAGCGTAAAGCACCATGGGTCAAATAGGTTGTGGCTACTACAAAAATTAATCAAATGAGGATTATATTGATGGTTATGATACTTTGTGGGCAAGAGGTCCAACCACTCGTTACACACCATATTGAAATCTCCTCCTGACATAATATTATCAGTTGGGTATCTCAGTTTCAGATCCTTAATAATATTATTGATTTCAGAAAGTAAGTTCTTATTCTGGTTTATATTATTGTATCCTTACATACTCCCAAGAAATGAAAAAGGAACACTCAAATGACAAACACATAGGATCCAGTGACCATCCACACTTTTTTTGAAAGTAATAATTTTCCCAGGGAAGTTGTTCAATAGGATAGCAGTACCTGCAAAGTAATTGGTTCAATGACAAAATAAAATCTTATCCCTCCATTTGTTGGTCCAGAACTTTTCATCAGTTTCATTAGAATGAGTCTCAACACAGTGCGGTTTCTTGCTTTTACAGAAAATAACATTGCCTGTTGTTTAATACTATCTCTGAGACCCCCTGCTACTACTACTACTACTTTCGGCTGCTCCCGTTAGGGGTTGCCACAGCGGATCATCCGTTTCTATTTCTTCCTGTCTTCTGCATCTTCCTCTGTCACACCAGCCACCTGCATGTCCTCCCTCACCACATCCATAAACCTCCTCTTTGGCCTTCCTCTTCTCCTCTTCCCTGGCAGCTCCATATTCGGCATCCTTCTCCCAATATACCCAGCATCTCTCCTCCACACATGTCCAAGCCATCTCAATCTTGCCTCTCTTGCTTTGTCTCCAAACCGTCCAACCTCAGCTGTCCCTCTAAAATATACTCCTTCCTAATCCTGTCCTTCTTCGTCACTCCCAATGAAAATCTTGGCATCTTCAACTCTGCCACCTCCAGCTCCACCTCCTGTCTTTTCGTCAGTGCCACTGTCTCCAAACCATATAACATAGCTGGTCTCACAACCATCTTGTAAACCTTCCCTTTAACTCTTGCTGGCCCCTTCTGTTGCAAATCACTCCTGACACGCTTCTCCACCCACTCCACCCTGCCTGCCCTCTCTTCTTCATCTCCCTTCTGCACCCCTCGTTACTTTGGACAGTTGACCCCAAGTATTTAAACTCATACGCCTTCGTCGCCTCCACTCCTTGCATCCTCACCATTCCGCTGTGCTCTCTCTCATTCACGCATAGGTATTGAACCGCTGCAAAAGCATTTATTTTACAATCTCAGCGTTCAATCATGATATGATGAAAATAATATGTAATGTTAGTGGCCCAATTGAAAATGTGCAGTAAATACAAGACTTAATTCCAAATACAAACTTAGATAATAATCCTGTATCGTTCTATTCGCAACAAAATTATCACACAAAAATTGTACTTCATGTCTATGACACCATGTGTCCTTGTGTCCTTGTGTGTTAACCAATAAACATGTGGTTACATTTGCTTTGAACAAAAGTGATATACATACATACATACATACATACATACATACATACATACATACATACATATATATAAGTAGACTTATATTTACATACTATATACATATATAAGTATATATATACATATATAGACTTTTATATATATATATATATCCACACACACACACACATACATATATACACAGTCACAGAGACACACACACACACACACACACACACACACACACACACACACACACACAATTTGGAAATACTTCTTTTCTTGTTTGTTTTATCCATGGTTTGCCTAACTTGTGCACTTTCTACTCAGTCCTATCTATTATGGCCCACATTTAATGGCCTGACTAGTTAAAAGTATTAACTATCATTGTGTCACTACAGTCTGCCAGATGGATTCTGTCGGCTTATTCCTTTTGTTATGTGCCCTCAAAGGAGTGGATATGAAATACCTTTAAACTGCCTTCTTGGGAAGAAACCGAGGTCCAGTTAATCTCACACAGAGTCAAATTAGCAGCTGCTACCAAAGGCCATAACATGATGGCTCCTGAGGTTAATAGAAAAATAAAATACTATAGATCACCGTAGAGTCATTTTGAATCCATATTAAACACCAGGGATGTTTTCAGTCTGAGAAAAAGAAAGACTGCATTGTCAGCCAAAACGTGGCATGCTGTGCCCATGGCCACACTCAGAACAAGACTTGACTGTACTGCTGGGGGGTTTAATCAGACACCTGTTGAGCTTTTCAATTCCAGTCATTTGTTTGTTTTTAGAGTTTACTCTGTATTTCTGTCTTTGGACACACATTCTTGTGTTTATGGTGTATGTGTGTGTGTTTGTTTTGCTTGTATTTGAGTGTATGTTTATATGTATGTGTATCAGCATCCGTTTGCCGGTATTTCTGTGTGTCTGTGTGTGTGGGTGTGTGTGTGTTTGTGTTTGATTTTGAAAGTTAATTTAATGTTTGGAGTCTTAGCAGAACTTGAATTTAATAAACTCATAAATCATTTGCATGTACAACTTCGTTCTTACACACCCATGTAATATTTTATTTCTCAACATTGTCTGACAGGCAGAGGTAAAGCCTGACGGTTATTTGCAATTTCCCCCCCAACAATCTATTGTCTACCTCTTGCAACGAGCAATCACCCAGACTTACAAAGACCCAAAGGCATCAGTGTTAGCCAGTTGGTGTCTAAATTCAGGAGTTACCCAGGTTCTATACCGGTATCTGGGTCAAAGTTCAAGGCTAAAAAAAACAAAACATCCATGGGTGTGTAAGACCAAATTTATACGTACGAACAATTGATGATTGTGAACCATTAGGTGTATTTTATTATTGATTTTTTTCCCACGATGTAGCTTAATTTTTGAATATGTTGGGTCTGAATTCACCTACAAATTCAGATCTTGAATATTCAGATTTGAAAAATCCAGGTTTTGAAAATTCAGGTGAGAAAGATTCAAGGTGAATATAATGGGTTTGAATTCAGCTCCTCGCAACTCAGATCTTGAAAATAAATTTAAAAAAAAAAATCAGGTTTTGAAATTTCAGATTAATAAAATTCACGGTGCAGAAAATTGGCTTAATTAATTTTATATAAAATAAATGGCTTTAGTTCAGATTGTTGAATCCGCCTGCCGCCCAGTGACTGCTGGGATAGGCTCCAGCATCCCCGTGACCCTGAGAGCAGGATAAGCGGTTTGGATAATGGATGGATGGATGGAATTCAGGTTTTGAAATTAAGAAAAAACATCCAGAAAAAGCAAACGAACCAAGATGTAATCGAACTCCCTTCTGGCCAATCACAACGCAGCTCACAGGGCAGACGCAAGGACCCTCAGATACGATCAGAATCGGTCTTTCACCATCCCACACGGAAGTAAATCTAGGATCCAACCATATCGGAGGAGAAACCCAGTGGACCTCCCCCAACTGACCGGAGAAACACAGCCTTCCGACGCACTGAACCATTTTGAAGTACTTACAACGAACTAGGCTCATTGTTTCGATGCAGTCTCTATGGTCACATCTGCTGGCCAATACGTGGTATTGCATCTGTATGGAACGATTTGAGGGGAGACCTCATGAAACACTGAGGCAAAATATAAATGAAGTCATCGTTTTCATCTTCCACCATCCATCTTTCATAATATTTAGTTTACTAAAGGTTAGGTGACCAAATGCGTTGGTTCACATTCATGTCCAGAATTATGTGATGATTAATTCTTGGTTTGGAAAAAAGGTGTAAATTTCTTATCTATCTATCTATCTATCTATCTATCTATCTATCTATCTATCTATCTATCTATCTATCTATCTATCTATCTATCTATCTATCTATCTATCTATCTATCTATCTATCTATCTATCTATCTATCTATCTATCTATCTATCTATCTATCTATCTATCTATCTATCTATCTATCTATCTATCTCAAAACTGAAACGTTTGTGTCACAGTTTATGACAGTCAGGTTTCTTCTTATGGCATGCTATACTGGCTCACTTTCACTATGTCACAACAGAAAAGACATCCATACAGGAAGGACCCTGTCTGTGCCTGGATTTGGATTTTTTCCACTTTGAAATGTATATCTCAGTTTTTTTTTCAGTCATTTTGACAGAGAAGGTGTCCCTTTCATCCAACGGTGGATGCATCCTTTTGGGATGAGCTACTTCAGCTAGACAGGAGAGCCAGTTGACCCTGACATTTAATAATGTTTAATAGTAGTGTAGTGTCTAACCTTTTGAAGGGTTTCACAACAGCAGATCTATATACATACAGGATAGATAGATAGATAGATAGATAGATAGATAGTTTGTGCCTTTCGCGTTAAGATGCAGATTGGTGTGTGTGTGTGTGTGTGTGTGTGTGTGTGTGTGTGTGTGAGAGAGAGAGAGCGAGGAGGAGGAGGAGGAGAGAGCCTGTGTGTAGTAGTGATCTACCTCCACTCAGAGGACCTAATAAAGGTTAGCAGGCTCACTCAATGCCTGATGCTAAATTTAGCATCCGTTTCAAAGATCCCCACACACGTACCGAGTATTCTTCTACTGTATGAAAACCAAATGCTGGAATCCATACAACATTTGAGAGGTGTACGGCGTTGTATTTATTCAGTTATTTATTTTTAAATGGTTGAAAACGTGTCCATTCGAACGGCTGTGTTGCATTTTAGGCTGAATTCCATTTGGCATGCCAGCGTGGAGGTGGGTTTCATCGGCTGGGAGTGGAGATAATGGAGGAACACTGGTCCTCGTGATCAAAGGCACTTGTCAAACAGGTAGAGAAGGATAGCAGAGAGATGAGCCCACTGGATGACAAAAACCACACTTTTAATTGTAGCTGCTCTCTTCATTCTCATATTTTTTCCCAAGTCTGGAAATTACAAAGCCCGTTAGAGAGCATCTGATAAATTCATCTGCCATTTAAGAACAGAGAACTGTAGTACTGTGATCTGGAGGTTTACACATGAAAGAGGCAAATTTGGGCTCCGTGGATGATTTATTTTAATCTAAAGGAGAGTGGGCTGTCCGCCCCCTCTTAGTATTTTTCCTTTATTGACTCAGTGTGAAAGCGGAGAGGGACACGGAGTGATGGAGGCTTTATTGTTGGATTTAATCCCAGGCCAGCATGTGGATGTGTGCTACCAGAGGTTGGGGTTCGACACACCGGACGATCTGTGGGCAGTGAATTTATGGTAAAATTAAGTTAACATTGGAGATTAACAAACAACAGTCAGAAGCAGAGACGTTTTCCACCACCAGAAACCCTGTTTTCTGCACCTCCTCTTTGAGAGATTTGACAAAAGTAAAGTTCAGATTTTCATTGCATTTTGTTTCTTTTTGGGATTTTCAGTTTCATTTTGGGAGTTTTATCCTAACTGTAGGATTATATGCCATAGTAAAATGAGACTATTTGTTATTTACTTTTGACTCACATGTTCCTAATTCTCTGTATTAAAAAATTCCAAGACTGTCATATCTAAAAGTCTAAAATTAAATATTTATTGAGCAAAATAACATTTACCGATTTGAAAATTCACTGTACTCTCATAAAAGGAAGAAACAACTTATAGACCTCTTATTCAATCTTGATTCGAAGACATACACCACAACAGTCAAACAGTTTGTTACTACAGTGATGTCTAATCAGAAATAGAACATCAAACAACCTATACTTAAATAATTCACTCAAACAATCCTGAAATAAATAACACATGAACAAATCAAATCATGAAGATTCGATTTCGTACCCCAGACATGAATTTTGGCTGCAACACTAACTACACTGACTGCTACAACACTTGTATACATCTTAGCGTTATACTTCCATTATATGAGGGCAAAGTGCTGCCCTGCAGATGCTCTTACATCTCTGTGGTGTGCCAACATTCAGCTTCGTTTCTTTTTAACACCTACAACATGGCTGAAGATATGAAGACAGGACAGAAGTACTATATACTGCCTTGTATTCCCTCATGGGATGTTTGTAGTCAAAAAGGCCATTCCATCAGCTGAAGGTGAAAGGATCACACTATATATGGATCAGCCAAAACATTAAAACCAACTCAGGCCACTGCCATCAGGGAATACTGTTGCCATGAAGGGGTGTACTTGGTCTGCAACAATGTTTAGGTAGGTGGTACGTGTCAAAGTAACATCCACATGAATGCCAGTGACCCAGGGTTTTCCAGCAGAACATTGCCCAGAGCATCACACTGACTCTGCCGGCTTGCCTTCTTCCCGTAGTGCATCCAGGTGCCATCTCTTCCCCAGGTAAACAACACACACGCACCTAGCTGTGCACATGATGTAAAAGAAAACGTGATTCATCAGACCAGGCCACCTTCTTCCATTGCTCCATGGTCCAGTTCTGACGCTCATGTCTCCATTGTAGGTGCTTTCAGCAGTGGACAGGGGTCATCATGAGCACTCTGTCCAGTCTGTGGCTATGCAGCCCCATTTGCAACAAGCTGCGATGCACTGTGTCCTGACACTTGTCTATCATATTTTTTCAGCAATTTGAGCTATAGTAGCTTTTCTGTGGGATCAGAGCAGATGGGCTAGCCTTCGCTCCCCACACACATCAGTGAGCCTTGGGTGCCCATGACCCTGTCGCTGATTCACCGGTTGTCCTTCCTTGGACCACGTTTTTTTTTAATTTTTTTTTTACTACGTTTATTTCTCCCCATGGGGCAATTCTTTCTCTGCATTTAACTCATCCTAGCTGTGTAGCTGGGAGCAGTGGGAAGCCCCCGTGCAGCACCCAGGGACCAACTCCAGTTCATCTTGCCATGCCTCAGTCAGGGGCACAGACAGGAGTATTAATGCTAACATGCATATCTTTTTGATGGTGGGAGGAAACCGGAGCATCCGTAGAAAACCCACAGCAAACATGGGGAGAACATGCAAACGCCACACAGAGGACGACCTGGGATGACCCCCCAAGGTTGGACAATCCTGGGGTTCTAACCCAGGACCTTCTTGCTGTGAGGCGACAGTGCTAACCACTGGGCCACCATGCCGCCGAGGTAGGTACTGACGATTGCATACCGGGAACACCCCGCAAGACCTGCCCTGATCCAGTCGTCTAACCATCACAATTTGGCCCTTTGCAGAGTCCCTCAGATCCTTACACTTGCCCATTTCTCCTGCTTCCAACACATCAACTTCAAGAACTGACTGACCACTTGCTGCCTAATATATCCCATCCCTTGACAGGTGCCATTGCAACGAGATAATCAATATTATTCACTTCACCTGTCAGTGGTTTTAATGTTTTGGCCGATTGGTGTATGTTGGCACATGTCTTCCGGAAAATTTACAGATTTTAAGCTTTTTTCCCCATTCTACATACTTGTCAATGTTGCTATAGCTAACGGACTTACTTCTGCCATCCACTGACATCGGTGGATGGTGGAAGAACAGCAAGGCTGATTGGCTGAGGTGTTGGGATTTTAATCAGTGGTGTAGTCCTAAAAAAAGAAGTGGTGTACTACAGGGTCATGTGTCCCAGCCCCACAAGGGGGGTTAGGGGGCATGCCCCCCCCCCCCCGAGAAATTTTTGAAGACTATAGTATAAATCTATGCAATTTAACATATTTTGAGAGCAACGATAATCACTTATAACAACAATGCATCAGACTTATAAACAGGTCAAACCTTGTAGCCGAGGACAACTTTTGGTAGCCCAAAAATGGACATAAGAGAAGTCAATTTTTATTTTGTTTTGTTTACTAGTAATGTTATGAGAATCATTACATGACAGTGTATAATTTTATCTAAAAAACAAATAATACAATTAAATAATACATTTATACATAGTCACTTTTATTACATCAGCTCATTGTCAATTTGTTTTGTTTATTAGTAACATTGAGTGTATCATTTTCTCCAAAAAAACAAACAAATAATAATACAATTACGTAATTTATACAGTCACATGCTAAATGAGCTCAGTAAATTTTTTGTTTACATTTATACAGTCATTTATGCTATATCAGCTCAGTCAAACAGCTAAAATATGAAGACATTTTGGCTCATCTGCCAATGGCGGGTAATCTCAAAAAAATTACCGGCCAAAAAACCGCATAAACTAAGGGAATTAAGCATACAGTACACTTTAGAGTTGGCTAGCAATGTTAGCCTTGCTCACAATCATTTAACATGGTAGCTAGCTAATATTAACTTAAGGTTAGAAAAAGTGGCAAACGGCAATCCGAGCATTCGTATCTGCAGCGACGAGCAGCGCGGATGGGGCTTCTTAGTTCTACAAATATGGCAGTGATTAAGTATTTGTATCATGCTATAGCAAATATATCGATTATTTAGGTTCACTTGGGTGATATTCTTACCGTTCTCTTACGTCTGTGAAGTGTGAATGCCTCGAGAAGCTGCTCGACGCAGAGCCTGGCAGTGACAGATCTCAACGTCAGAGGCGGGTCCAACCAACTGATTGGCTCATTTGGCTGAAACCATACTACTCAAAGGCTGCGATTCGCTCATAGTTACATCTGTTCCACGCTCTACTCAGTTTAACCCTTTGCGACCTGGGAGCGGTATAGAAAGCTATAAAAGACAGTAGGTTACAGGCTTGTTAAGCAGTTAAAAAGAGGGTATTCCAAGGGTATATGCCAATATTGATCCTTAGAAGTCAGTATACGCAAACAGCCCCGGGAAAAAGGTAAGTATACTGCGTATACGTGCGTATGGCCCCGACTACACCACTGATTTTAATCTCCCTGTTGAGAAAAACTCTTGATCACTACTTACTTGAACATATAGTAAGTAATCTTAAACAGCTCTCTTGGCAGGAGTACGTTTCTCAGTCAAAATGAACTGCACCAAATCGGTTATAGTTTTATAATACTAGATAGACCACCGGCACTGTGCTTGTAGCTTAATTTATTAGCTTAATGCATCACCAAAGGGAAAAAAACCCACAAGCTGCTTTCACTGATTATTTATCAGTCCAAATTTAATTTTGATACCAAAATAATCAAATGGGACCATCAGCTTGAAGACTAGATATTGTTATCGCATGATTTCAAATGCTTGTCTCTGGGTTGGACTCCCTTAAATCTGACCAAACAATTCACTGCCCACAGATGGGAGAGACATATAGCCACACTTAGCAACACATTAGCTAATAGCTGTATATATCACAAACAGCTGTTTTTCAAAACACTACTACATCTCACACTCTTCTCTTCCAAGCAAATGCACCAGCTGCCACAGGGGGGATGGACATCTTTGAGTTAACGAAGTTGTTCTTCCACAAAACACTACCGCTTTTGCCCACAGTGGTGCGTGAAGCTAGCCTGGGAACCAGACGAATTGGAGATCTGCCAGAGCAACTAAAACACGAGCTCGCAGATTTGTCTGGTTCCCAGGCTAGTGTAAAGTCAATAAGAATCCAAAAACTCCTCATTGCAGCTTTAGGTGTCTACTCAGAATTTTATTTATTTGATAATTTAATGATCTGAGCTTCAATCCCAAAGTGTATTAAAATGACAAAAAGACATGCAACATGAAGGGAAATGGTGTGGTGAAAGACTGCTGCTCTAGTTTAGGTAAATGGACGCAAACTCAGCGGGTGAAAGAGATCAGCTAGAGCTGCAGTTGATTTTGGATACCAGTTTGTTGTTGGGGATGTGAGTTTGTTTCGTCCTCATCCCATCAGTAATGCCTTTGAGCTGCTGCCCCTTCGACTAGCAAGATGTATGAATACATGACATCTGATGCAGAACAGGAAGTTGTTTACTGTTCTGTTATCTGATTGGTTCAGCCAGGGGATTGGGGTTGTGTCTGCGCTTTAGGATTGATGTCATTACTCCTGTTGAAAAGAGGGGAAAAAAACAGCAAAGTTGCAGACGTGGAAGGAATTTGTGGAATTAAGAGGAGTTGACTTGCATAGAAAGTGTACCAGTCTTGTTTCCCAAAGCCACTTGTGCAGTCAGTTTGTACAAATGCAATAATCTCTGAGCAGTTTTGTATTCTAACACTATTTTTCTGAACCACACAATGATTAATGCATTAATAGAATTTCCGTCTAGCTTGACTCTTTGGGTTTGGGTTGATAGTTTTAATCTTACAATTGTTATGTTGATTTTATTAAACCTTTTGTTGTGGTCCAGATGCAAGGCGCGTCTCCGCCTGAGTCTACCGGCAGGGTTCAATCGGCGCGCTCGTTGAGAGCGCAGCTACGCACCAGAGGCTCATCGGAGATCAGCGCACCTGAAGCCAATCTGCAGCCAGCTATAAGAGAGGACGCTGACATGCCTACCGGCTTGACCCTGCCGGACCCCTGCACTGGTTCCTTTCCAACGCACAACAGTACAATCTGGCCACGATGGAACTGGGTCCAGCAGGAACTCCAGCAGTAACTCCGGCGGCTACTCCCAGTGGATCTGGCGATCCTCTGCTCATCTCAAAACTCAACGCAGCAGTCCAACAACAAGGCACACGGATGACGGCGCTGGAGAACAGTCTCACCGCCGCCTTCGCTCAGGTCCTCGCTCGGCTGGATCGCCTGGACGTGACGGTAAGCCCACCGCAACCTGCGACTCAAGCGGACCAACCTGCCCCAGGACCAGTTCCAGCCCCAGCTCCGGTTCTCGGGCCTGCTCATAGAGAGCCCAAGCTAACCCCCCCCCCCCGAAGTCCTACGAGGGTGAGTTCGAGCTCTGCCGTGGTTTCTTAGTCCAGTGCGAGCTGGTATTCCGCCACCAGCCAAGCTGTTACACTTCAGACGGCGCTAAGGTCGCCTTTATCATGTCCCTGCTTACGGGTAAGGCTCTCAGATGGACCACGGCTGCCCTAGACCAGAAACCCGTCCTGTCTTCTGATTATGCAGCCTTTTTCAGGGAATTCACGAGTGTGTTTGATCACCCCATTGGTGGCTGTGACGCCACTGCCTGTCTCCACACCATCAAACAGGGCTCTCGTTCGGTGGCCAAATACACCGTCGATTTCCGAGTCCTGGCCGCAGAATGCCGTTGGTATGACAAGGCCCTGCTGAGTGCATACAGGCGGGGCTTAAGCGAGGAGGTCAAGGATGGACTTTTTAGAGACTGGCCGGCGGCCTGCAATGAGTTAATCAGCCTGGCTCTGAAGATGAACCAACACCTCCAGGCAAGGCGAGATGAACGCGCTCGAGCTCAGCGCCAGTCCCTCACCCCTCCCTGGGGTACTCCCCAGTCACCTCGTCCCCTCCGGGATCCCCAGCCAGCACCAGCAGCTCTGCCCACTCCCTCGCCACGACCACCTGAGCCTGGGGTGGAGCCCATGGAGGTTGCTTGGTCACGCTTCACCGGGGCTGAGCATGAACAGCGCATGCGAGGCTGGCTCTGTTTGTACTGTGGGCAGGCCGGACACTTCATTCGGGACTGTACCACACGCCCAAAAGGCCGAGCTTACTAGGGGAGGGGCTACTAGTAAGCTGCATGACTCTGCCCCAGAAAAGCCTTCCCCGTCTCCTTTATTCCCTGCATCTCTCGCCTGGGGTCACCAGTCTCTGCCTATCGGCGCCTTTATCGACTCTGGAGCCGACGGGAGTTTCATTGACGGGGCCCTAGCTCGGCAGGCTGGCATCAGTCTCACCCCACTGGAGACCCCTATTGAGACCCGCTCGCTGGATGGACGCGCTCTCTGTTGCATCACCCACACCACTGAGCCTCTCAAGCTAACTGTCTCAGGCAACCATGTCGAGACAATCCACCTCCTTGTGTTCACTGCTCCCTCCTCACCACTGGTTCTCGGGAGGCCTTGGTTGCAGAGGCATGACCCCAACATCACCTGGTCCTCTGCTCGGCTCATCGGGTGGAGTGTTGCGTGCCACACAAACTGTCTCCGCTCTGCCTCCTATCCTCCTGGGGCTCCTAAAGCTGAGCCTCCTCCTCCAGACCTCTCCGACGTGCATGAGGTTTATCATGACCTTGCGGCTGCCTTCAGCAAGACCGAGGCGCTCTCTTTCCCTCCACACCGCCCCTACGACTGCGCTATTGAGCTCCTCCCTGGTGCCCGCACTCCACCCGGGAGGCTGTATAACATCACTCTTCCTGAGAAGAAGGCCATGCAGGAGTACATCACCAACTCACTCGCCTCTGGGATCATTCGCCCCTCCGACTCCCCAATGGCGGCCG
The DNA here is from genome assembly GCF_029633865.1 of Lampris incognitus. NCBI lineage: Eukaryota > Metazoa > Chordata > Actinopteri > Lampriformes > Lampridae > Lampris > Lampris incognitus. The sequence goes on from NC_079219.1 coordinate 48,628,071, forward strand.
GATTCTTCTTTGTTGGTAAGAAGGATGGCACGCTCCGCCCCTGTATTGATTACAGACAACTTAATGACATCACGGTTAAGAACCGCTATCCATTACCCCTCATGAGCTCCACGTTTGAACCCCTCTCTGCTGCCACCATTTTTTCCAAGCTTGATTTACGCAGTGCTTACCATCTCGGCCGCATCAGAGAAGGAGACGAGTGGAAGACTGCTTTCAATATGCCAATGGGACATTTTGAGTATTTAGTTATGCCTTTCGGCCTCACAAACGCCCCTGCAGTTTTCCAGACCCTTGTTAATGACGTGCTCCGGGACATGATCAATGTTTTTGTTGTGGTTTATTTGGACGACATTCTAGTTTTTTCCCGCTCTCTCAACGAACACATCCAACACGTTTGCCTGGTGTTGCAGCACCTTCTGGAGAACCGCCTGTTTGTCAAGGCGGAGAAGTGCACTTTTCACACCCCCTCACTGGATTTCCTTGGTCACATTGTGGAGGCGGGGCGCATTCGGACCGACCCTAAGAAGGTCGAGGCGGTGTTGGAGTGGCCCAGAACCGGACAGAGCTGCAACGCTTCCTGGGTTTTGCGGGCTTCTACAGGAAGTTCATCAAGGACTACAGCCGCATCACCGCACCCCTCTCAGCCCTCACCTCCACCCTCCGCCAGTTTGACTGGACCCCGGAGGATCAGACCGCCTTTACAGACCTCAAGAGGAGGTTCTCCGAGGCCCCGGTGCTCGCCCACCCGGATCCTATCCGCCAGTTCGTGGTGGAGGTGGACGCCTCTGACTCTGGGTTGGGGGCAGTCCTCTCACAATGCTCAGCAGAGGATCACTGTCTGCACCCCTGCGCCTTTTTCTCCTGGCGCCTCACACCAGCTGAGCGCAACTATGACGTCGACGACCGGGAGCTGCTGGCTGTCCATGCCGCCCTGGCAGAATGGAGACACTGGCTCGAGGGGGCGGACTATCCCTTCCTGGTGTGGTCAGACCACCGGAACCTGGTGTACATCCGGTCAGCTAAACGGGTGAGTGACCGCCAGGCCCGCTGGGCGCAATTCTTCAGCCGATTCAATTTTATGCTATCCTATCGCCCAGGGTCACAGAATTCCAGAGCAGACGCGCTCTCTCGGCTCCACCCGGGGGCGTCTACGAAGGATGGTACCCAGGAAGGTGTCCTGGACACCATCTTGCCTCCGACCCATGTTGTGGGTGTCGTCACCTGGGCCATCGACTCTCTGGTCAGGACCGCCCAGCGAACTCACCCCCGCCCTGGTAACGTTCCCCCTAACCGTCTGTTTGTGCCTGCCCCTGTCCGCTCCAGGGTTCTCGAGGGGGGCCACTTCAGCTGCTTCACCTGCCACCCTGGTGCCTCCAGGACACTGTCCTTCCTCCGGCGGCGCTTCTGGTGGCCTACCATGGAGGCTGACGTTCGGGAGTTTGTGGCGGCGTGTATCACCTGCGCCCGGAGTAAGACCTCCCATCGCCCCCCTGCTGGTCTCCTGCGTCCCCTCCCGGTCCCCAGTCGCCCCTGGTCACACATCTCCCTGGACTTCGTGACTGGACTCCCGTTGTCTCAGGGTAACACAGTCATAGTCATACTTACCATTGTCGACCGTATTTCCAAGCAGGCCCATTTCGTGGCACTTCCCAAGCTCCCGTCCTCCACCGAGACCGCCGAACTGCTGGTTGTCCACGTGGTCCGTCTCCATGGCATTCCCCTGGACATTGTTTCTGACCGGGGTCCCCAGTTCTCTTCCCAGGTGTGGCAGGCCTTCTGTAGGGGGATTGGGGCCATGGTCAGTCTCTCTTCTGGTTACCACCCTCAGACAAACGGACAGGCGGAGTGCACCAACCAGAGCCTGGAGTCTGCCCTGAGATGTGTGACCACCAGCAGCCCCTCGACCAGCCCCCCATGTTTCCCCAGCAAGAGACTGAGGTGGCGGTCCCGTCATCTCCGCCGATGCCGCCGCATGTGGAAGTCTGCTCATGCCGCCCTGCTGCGAGCCAACGACTGGTCCCAACGCTCCTCTAACCGGCGTTGCGTCCCAGCCCCGGTCTACCAGCCTGGTCAGCGTGTCTGGCTCCTGGCCAAGGACCTCCCCATCCCAACGACCTCTCGCAAGCTCGCCGCTCGCTACGTGGGACCCTACACTGTGGAGAGGATCGTCAACCCCACTGCGGTGCGTTTGTCTCTCCCTCCTTCTCTTCAGGCACATCCCGTGTTTCCTGTTTCCAAGCTGAAGCCTGTGTCTGTCAGTGCCCTCTCCCCACCTGTCGCAGCCCCGCCTCCTCCCCGTGTACTCCAGGACGGCGACCCGGTCTGGCCGGTCAGGAAGCTGTTGCGTGTCTGCCGCCGTGGGAGGGGCTTCCAGTACCTGGTGAACTGGGAGGGCTACGGTCCGGAAGACCAGAGCTGGGTGCCCCGGTCTTACATCGCCGACCCCGCCCTCCTGTCGGACTTCTACTTGGAACACCCTGACGCCCCTGGACGGTCACCCAGTGGCTCCCGTAGGAGGGGGGGTACTGTTGTGGTCCAGACGCAAGGCGCGTCTCCGCCTGAGTCTACCGGCAGGGTTCAATCAGCGCGCTCGTTGAGAGTGCAGCTACGCACCAGAGGCTCATCGGAGATCAGTGCACCTGAAGCCAATCTGCAGCCAGCTATAAGAGAGGACGCTGACGTGCCTACGGGCTTGACCCTGCCGGACCCCTGCACTGGTTCCTTTCCGACGCACAACACCTTTATTGATCCAGGCTACGTAGGTTTGCTGAGCATCAATAGGTTTTTGGAAGAAACCCCCTGCTTCACATTCATATAATTACACGTACTCAATTCTTCTGATGGGCAATGAAAAGATCCGTTGGCTCAGCTGTGGTCTGAGGACATTCATTTTTTTTTGTCCATTTGCTTGTTTGCTTTTTCCTCATTGCTGTTTTGCTTTCACACTATGGAACTTCCATAGGAAGCAGTAACCATGGATAAACTACTTGGCCAGCATGACATGGGAAATCATATACACAGTCCTGGGGTATTGAGGGGTTTTGTAACTGTTGTTTAATGCAGATTGGAGACGCCCTTGTAAAGCTGTATACAATGGTGGTCCCGTGTCCAAAATCTCCAAAATGAAGCCATTGACTAAAATGATATTATAACCGATTTTATATTATAAACTGTTTCTACCAGAGTTCTTGTTCTTGGTTTTGCTCATGATTATTTGGCGCCGCTATCAAAATGGAACCAAATGACTAGCCTGCATGTATCGCGTGCCGTCGTTTTTCATAGGATGTGTTCTGTTATAAGGAGACACCCCCCCCTTTCTCCCTAATTGTATCCGGACAATTACCCCACTCTTCCGAGCCGTCCCGGTTGCTCCAACCGCTCTGACGATCCGGGGAGGGTTGCAGTCTCCTCCGATACCTGTGGAGGGAAGCCGGAGGGAACACGGGGATTCGAACCGGAAATCCCTGTGTTGGTAGGCAACGGAATAGATGCTACGCTACCCGGATGCCCAAGGAGACATTTTTTTGGGGGGGAAACAGTGATTAGTTGTACAGTTTCTGCAATGCCTTTAATAAACACTCGGTTTCCTCTGCTGACCACAGCTGTCCCTTGATGCTTATTTTGGCGGATATGTATTGTTTTTTATTGTCTTTGTATTTTTTTATACGTCTCCATCTTGAGCACACTACGGCAAATTCCTATGAACTCTCAGTTGAAATGGTAGATTATTGAATCGAATTGAATTGAATTGAAGTGAGTAAAACAATGCAAACCTCCTGGCTGATCCATACAGCACATTTTCATGGGAAATTGGCAGATAGCATTTGCAATCCAACTGCCAAAAGGGCAAGATTTTTGCATGAATCAGATATATATCATATATCTGAAGCTGATACTGAAAATGCATAGTCGTTAAAACAGACAGCAGAATCAGACTGCAACTCAGGTGAATCCTTACGTTCTTCACCTTTCTAATGGTGTATCTCTCTAGTGGTTCCCAGACGGTGTGCTGCGGCACACTGATTTTGCTGTGAGGTAAGTGCAGGTGTGCCGTGAGATTTTGTGGCAACATTCATTATTATTGCAGTGGCATTTCCGGCCATTCTGGTGCCCTATGAGCCCCCCCCCACACACACACACACATACATACACACAAAAGTGTCATCTTCCTTTTCATAGACTTTAATTCCGTCTTCAACTCCATCAACCCACTCAAACTCTTTACCATACTCTTGGATATTTTTGTGTTCTTGTCTTGTGTTGTATTTCTTTTCTGTTGTCTTTAACATGGACCTACCTTTATGTCTGAATAAAATAAGATTTGATTGATTGATTAATATGAACATTGACCCAGTCGTATGCCACTGGATTCGGAGCTTCCTGTGGAACAGGCCACAGAGGGTGAAGGTTAATAACCTAACCTCACACCCTCTTACCCCCAGTGCAGGTGCTCCTCAGGGTTCTGTTCTCTCCCCCTGGCCCTTCTCACTGTACACCACCCCACTTTACATCCACGGATAGCTCTGTGAAAATAATAAAATACGCAGACGACACAACCATTGTAGGCCTCATCTTCAACAATGATGAAACCCAGTACCGCACTGCAGTAGACCAAGCTGTCACTTGGTGTGCAAACAACAACCTTCTGCTTAATACAGCCAAAACCCAAGAACTCATTATTGACTTAAGATGCATGCCGAATCCTATAACACCCATACAAATGAATGGAGACTGCATCACCACCCCCCACTCTTTTAAATTTCTTGGAACATACATCAGCAATAACCTGAAGTGGAAAATTAACACAGAACACATCATTGCAAAAGCCCAATAATAACTTTACTTTCTTAGGCAGCTTAAAAAAATATCGGATCAAACATCAACTGCTCGTTCTGTTTTTCTCAGCCATTATCGAGTCCATCATAACATCTTCTATTACAGTATGGTACGGTGGCACGGACAGTCAAACACGGGAAAAACTGCAGCGGATTGTCAACAAGGCCTCCAAAATCATAGGCAACCCACTACCCTCAGCTGAACCTCTACATACCGGACTGTAAAGCGAGCAAAGAAGATCATCTCCGACCCCTCACATCCTGCTCATCACCTCTTCTAGCTCCTTCCCTCAGGGAAGCGCTACAGGTCACTATCCACTAAGACTAAAACGCTTCACATACAGCCCCCCCAACCATCAGGACTGAATTCCTCCCTATAGTCCCCGCTTCATACACCATTGGCATAAATGCCACCATTTACTTAATTGTTATGCATGATATATTCATTTCTGTTATTGTGTAACTGTATTGTTCGTAATAGTATGTGGCGTGTCTGTTGTTGTCCATGTATGTATTGTGCTAAAGAGTTTGTGTACCAAAAACAAATTCCACCGGCCTTGGTCGTGTGGCTAATAAAACAATATAATAATAATCTAATAAATAGCACTTTTCTAGCTTAATTTAGCGTTTCTAGTTCTAGTTTAGGGTACGCAGCTATTCCGAGTATAGTCGTATATGATTGGGTTAGTATCAGGCAAGCCTCCTCCATTGTAGCCAATCAGAGTGAGGCTCTCTAACACACCGGGGGGGGGGGGGGAGAAAAAAGAAGAGGCGCGGTGTGCGAGAGCTTGGCGGGTGTGTGTGGGTCGCTGAACGAAATCTAGAGAGAGAGACAGACACGCACTGTACGTGGAGTGAATGTGTTACCGTCTACAAGAATCCTTTGGGACGAATTCGTGTTTCCTGGGGTGCGTCGGAGAAGGTGTCCTCCTTGGAGGCTGCGAGTGACCACCAGCTAGCATGAATTCCCGCGACTAGCAGTGGAATGTTTGAAATGGTCCTGGGCTGAGGACGTGGAAGTCAGTGCTTCGTTGGTGCCGTGAGTTTCAGAGGAACATTTGCCATTGTTGTAGCGTGCATGAGGCACGAAGAGGATTCTGGACAGACGTTAGTAGACATTAGTGTTTAGTGATTGGACTCTCTCCAGCACTAGCTTAGTACCGCACTGGATTAGCTACTAACGTTAGTCTATTTGTCAGTGAAGCTAGCTAGCTAGCTCACTGGTCGTAGTGGCTCGTTAGTTCTCAATACTGGGACTGCGCGTGTTCGCATGAACTGTTGGATGCTGAGAAGAGGACTCGGAGGACTCGTGTTTTTTTTTAGTTTTGTGACGGGAGATTGCTGCCTGAGAGAAAGTTATTTCAAGAGCAGTGAACATTGAACGCATTGCATTGCTGTTGACGCCATCTAACCTCTACAGTGAGTCTACACGCACGTCACGTGGTTTGCCCTGCCATACAGGCGTCTCTCCAGGAGCTCATCTCGTGTGCCCAGGACTCGTCAGACTGGTATTTGTGTCAATTTCGTTATTACTCATTACTAGACTGTGTTAGAAATTAACTGAACTGTTTATGTTTGAACATTCATTGGTTTTGATACGCAACATTTAGTGAGTTTCGCATTTGAGGTTGTGTTGATATTATGTACATGCAAAAAATGATTTGTTGAATTTACCTAATATAGTTATGTCAACAATGTCCACATAACTGAGTTGTGTTCAGACTAATTTAATACTACTATTACAAAGGAAATAACTAACTTATGTGAAACCAACAAGACTGTATAAAGTAATTTCAGTATTATCTGGTCAAGTTAGCCTTAATTGATCCGTCAGTGTTCAGCTAACTAAACAGACATTCATTACACTGACCCAACTCACTAATGTAAATATAACTCAACTGTATTTAGTAACACCAATTGAACAACTCCTTGTTGTTCCAACTTAACTGACTTGAATAAGCAGTACTTAAATAGTTTTCATTGTTATAAAGCTAGTGAATTTATGTTGGACTTACTAAACCTGGTTATGTCAACAATTTCCACACAATGTGGTTAAGTAAATTCAAATCACAATACCTTGGTTCTGTGAAAAACATTTATTTCCAATGAAACATGAACATTCACATATTTAAAACCACAAACTTTAACTTGTTTGAGCGTATCTGCTGCTCTGCTCTCTCCACACTGCAGGCAAAGATGAGAAAATATAATGTACCTACTCATATAACTATAGGGAGCTGCCAACACGCAAATTTGCCAAAATGTTTAACTATCCTTTTAAAATTACTCCTGCATATAGGAAACCATTTTTCAACATATAGTTTATATTTCCCAATTTCTAAATAAAAATGTTGAGATTAAAATATTTCCCTTTGTTATAAAATTTGCAACTTTGTTTACAGTTAAATCTTTATAAAATGCCCAAAGAAAACAAAAATCTCTCTTACAGGACCTGCAAAACTAAACCATAAAGCTTTAGTGCGTAACTTTTACACATAAATGGATGTCTGTTACATTCAAGCCCTTGCCAAACGAGTTCACACAATGCTGATTAAGCCTATCACCACCAGGTAAATCTCTCTGTATTTCACTGTATACAGAGTTTTTAAGCCTGGTGTCTGGGTATACATTCCCACCCTGCTGGGAGAACAAAATGTAACTAGCCAATGAGTTTAGCCTCCAAAGAATTGTTATTATTCAAAAAGAATGATTTTTGAATAATAATTGATTAATTAATTGATGATTGGCTTGTTACATTCTATCCTCCCATGCAGGTGGGAATGTCTAACCCAACACCAGATTTAAAAACACTGAAATACAGAGAGATTTACCAGGTGGTGATAGGCTTAATCAGCACTGTGTGAACTCGTTTGGCAAAGGCTTGAATGTAACAGACATCCAATCAAAAGTTACGCATTACAGCTTCAAGAAGCTCCCAAAAGCAGGCAGAAGGAAAATGGTTGAATATTTTTTTCCCTCACAATTACTTAACACTGTAAAATTAAACCTTAGGTACTATTTTTTTTAAAGATGAATCATCTACATGAATAGGCTAAACAAATGTTTTGTCATGTAAAAATACTTCAACATGATATCTTCCTACCTGCCACTTCAGCATTATAGGGAGAGAAAAAAAAATCAGTGGAGTTTTCGAAAATTAACAAAAAAAAAAACAAAAAAAAAACACTAGTCCACCACATTCAGTAAGGAATGGACATTTTCAACAAATAGTGCCAAATCTTATGAAGGCGAACTTAGTAATCATGTTTATGGTGCCTGTGCCGTCACACTATCATCAGATGTTGCTCATTTGTTTCTCTCATCCTCCTTGCTACAACTCAATATTCACCCGCACTCTCCATTTCACACTGATCTCCCCTTCTGCAACTGACAAATTCAAACTTCTCATTTGTGTTTTTTAAGTTTCTATTATTCTCTCTTTCTTTTGTAAACACTTTTAAGTCTGTTAAACATTCAGCGCATCCGATCCACTCTTCACAGACAGTTCAACATGCAGATCCAAAAATCAGTTTTGTGCAAGAATCTGTCCTCCAAGTTTCCTGTGCTGCGCAGGAGCACAACACTTGTCTAAAATGTTCCTTCAAACAGTTTGTTCTTTAGCACTTGGGCCTTCGTTGAGAGTTTGTTGCCATCTAGTTCCATCACAAGTTTTTGCAGAACCTCAAATGTGTACTTCTGGTTTGTTGGATAGCTCAAGTCCAGTGAGTACATGAGGCCAAACAAAATGGCGAGCGCATTTGCAATGTTACCAAGGTCATGGAGCACTTAGACACCTTCGATGGTGTCAATCTGTGGGCTCTGCACCTTCCATCTTTATGGCAAAGATTCCCAGGACTGTCTGGTCCATAGCCTCCTGGTTGTCTTCAACATCCTCAAAATAGAACAAATAAACCTTCAGTTACAACAAACACACCAGGAAAAAAAAATCTCCATTTATTTTTTATCGAACCTCCAATTTTCTATCCTTCCAAGACTACATTTAATATTGTCTGGAAGGATGTAGCACCATCCATAAATAATACCTTAAAACAGTAGTCCATAAACTGCTATTAGTGTGATTTCAGTGAAGGTATTTTTACTATGATAGCATGGCCCGAATCTTTCTGTCTGAACTAAAGTAAGCAGGGCTGTGTTTGTAAGTTATGTACAGTAGTTTGGATAATTGTATGCCCGCCTGGCCAGCATGTAGAGCCATGGAGGCACCAATCTCAGTAATATGAGACGCATAGATGACGTCATCATGCAGCGCAGGCGATTCAGAACGATGCAAAGAAACGAAGCACATGGTTGCATGGAGTTGAGCTCCCGAAAAATACAAGAGTTAATTAAATGCGATAAAGTGGAAACGGTTAATTTAAATGCGATAAACTGGAAACGTTGTTGAACTGTAAACGTTTGAACTACAAACGTTTGGACTGACACAGATTTACTATCCGTCGCAATTGTTGAGATTTAGTGGCATTGTGAACGCAGTTTATGTTGGCTCATGTAGTTTGGAAACAGCTAATGTTAGCTTGTGTACAGGAGGAACGTTGTCAACGAACATTTGTGTCATCTCGTTATTTATGGGCTGCGTTCACAACGCCACTAAATCTCAACAATTGCGACAGATAGTAAATCTGTCAGTCCAAAACGTTTGTAGTTCAAACGTTTACAGTGTTAGTATGTCAGGCAATCTGATGCATTTTTCTTGTTGTCCACAAATCTCATGTTTGGATCCAAAACAATAAGGAACTGCTCTCCAAAAGTGTTGTGTGTACCCTAAGTCTGATATCTTATTCGTCTGTGGTATAGACTTGTCCAAAACTACTAAAATCACAATCATATTTTCACTTTCTGGAGAGAAATTAAGTAGAAAGCAGAGGCAAAAATACTTAACATATACTCTCTTATGAGATTTTTAGGATCTTCATTGAGGTAAACCATTAGTGCTTTCAGTACGCAGGCTCTTGTTTCAACAGCATCATTCTACAGCAGAGAACAAGGGAAATGTGTAAGAGGGGTTATATTATTATTGCACTGTGTAGCAACAATTATCACTACAGATGCACCACTGTTCAACCAACTTGTAAACCACAGTTATCAACACAAATTTTAAGGCTGCCTTACCTTGCTACCCACACATTGTCACAAAAACAAACAAAAAACCGCCATAAAACTAAACCAAAGAAATGTTGCATTCGGGGAGGTCGCTAAACTACAATTTCAGACTAGGTTAAATTGCTATTTTAATGTATGTTTGTTATCTGGCATTTTGTTAACTGGCTAGCTCGTTAGCTAGCTAACATGAGCTATATATATACACTCACTGGCCACTTTATTAGGTACACCTTGCTAGTACCGGGCTGGACCCCTTTTTGCCTTCAGAACTGCCTTAATCCTTCGTGGCATAGATTCAACAAGGTACTGGAAACATTCCTCAGAGAGTTTGGTCCATATTGACATGATAGCATCACGCAGTTGCTGCAGATTTGTCGGCTGCACATCCATGATGCGAATCTCCTGGTCCACCACATCCCAAAGGTGCTCTATTGGATTGAGATCTGGTGACTGTGGAGGCCATTTGAGTACAGTGAACTCATTGTCATGTTCAAGAAACCAGTCTGAGATGATTCGAGCTTTATGACATGGCGCGTTATCCTGCTTGAAGTAGCCATCAGAAGATGGGAACACTGTGGTCATAAAGAGATGGACGTGGTCAGCAACAATACTCAGGTAGGCTGTGGCGTTGACACGATGCTCAATTGGTACTAAGTGGCCCAAAGTGTGCCAAGAAAATATCCCCCACACCATTACACCACCACCGCCAGCCTGAACTGTTGATACAAGGCAGGATGGATCCATGCTTTCATGTTGTTGACGCCAAATTCTGACCCTACCATCCGAATGTCGCAGCAGAAATCGAGACTCATCAGACCAGGCAACGTTTTTCCAATCTTCTATTGTCCAATTTTGGTGAGCCTGTGCAAATTGTAGCCTCAGTTTCCTGTTCTTAGCTGACAGGAGTGGCACCCGGTGTGGTCTTCTGCTGCTGTAGCCCATCTGCCTCAAGGTTCGACGTGTTGTGTGTTCAGAGATGCTCTTCTGTATACCTCGGTTGTAATGAGTGGTTATTTGAGTTACTGTTGCCTTTCTATCAGCTCGAACCAGTCTGGCCATTCTCCTCTGACATCTACAAGGCATTTTCTCGCACAGAACTGCCGCTCACTGGATATTTTCTCTTTTTCGGACCATTCTCTGTAAACCCTAGAGATGGTTGTGCGTGAAAATCCCAGTAGATCAGCAGTTTCTGAAATACTCAGACCAGCCCGTCTGGCACCAACAACCATGCCACATTCAAAGTCACTTAAATCACCTTTCTTCCCCATTCTGATGCTCGGTTTGAACTGCAGCAGATCGTCTTGACCATGTCTACATGCCTAAATGCATTGAGTTGCTGCCATGTGATTGGCTGATTAGAAATTTGCGTTAACGAGCAGCTGGACGGGTGTGCCTAATAAAGTGGCCGGTGAGTGTATATAGGCTATGCTACATTTTCGCAAGACAAATACAGTAGCACTGGCAATATCACTCTCTAACCATGCACTATTGTTCCAACATCACATAATGCATCAAAAATATATACTTACTCAGACAGATACATGGATGTTGTTTGATGAAAGCAGATGGTAAGACCTTGACCTCAAGCACATTCACCTGCCAATCTTCACATGGCACCACAAAATGGAGTTTGTGGAATCAGCTTCTGAGCATGTGCAATGCCCGACCTACGGAAACCCATCTAGGACATTCTTAGTGTGTACAGAGGTGACTGTGCGATTCATTCAACAGTGTTATGTTGTATTTACTTAACTTGTTCAAGCAAAAGAAGCCAGCTTTCATTTTAAGTTAGGCTTAATTAAGTGGACTACGATTTAAAACCAAACACAGAAATGTTAATTAAATTTAATATAGGTATATTTTTTTGATTCAGCAACTCAGAGTTCACTTTTTTGAGTGTATGCCAAGAGATACTGTGTATACAAAGAAAGTCAACTCTATCTTTTTTTGCATTTTATTTTTTTTATCATTGCCATCCTATAGTGTTACGTTCAATTAATACTAAACTGTTGTTGGCTATTGATTCATCTTCACTTTGTCTGTAGTTTAGGGCTTACTACAATACTTACAATACTTATAAGTATTTTGGAGTTGTGTACTTACCTTGGAGTGGGGCGTCTCAACTGCCCTGTTAGTTCTGGGGAGGGAGGGTTATGCTGAGTTGGACCCATAGCACAGCATATACTCTACACGTCAGGGGCCACCGAGTTAAATACCTTAGCGTGAAGCCCACCCCACGATATCTTCTAGGGTGTAACGCACTAACCACTCTGTTCAGCAGGATAGGTATCCACATACTTACCCATGTAGGTCCTGAGACTAATTGCATTGGGAATGGGGACCCAGAGCCCTTCATTAACCTAAGGTAACCTAAGGTAAATATGTACTATTACTACCCGTACAAGGCGTAGCTTATTATGCCCGCTACATTTGCTAGTTAGGTAGCTTAGCTAGTTAGCTAGGTTAGGGCACAACATTTCAAATATCTAAAAACCAGAGAAAGACAGGCGCTTTTAAAAATGTCCATTAAAAACATACCTCTATTCTTTTGTCTCTTTTCGTCCTCATCTTTCCTCTTCTTTCTAAACTGCGCTCGCGATGGCTTTGATCTTTTCGTTAGTACAGACTAGTGAAAAGATAGAAAATTTCTTAAAAAAAAATAACGAAAAGAAAGAAAATTTCTTAAGAAAAAGTTGTGTTGTATTGTTTTTATTCTATGTTAAGTACACCGAGAGGGCCACGATATCGGAGTCAAATTCAACATATGTGCAAACCTGCATGGCCAATAAACCCTTCCACCCATTATCCAAACCGCTTATCCTGCTCTCAGGATCGCGGGGATGCTGGAGCCTATCCCAGCAGTCATTGGGCGGCAGGTGGAGAGACAACCTGGACAGGCCAATAAACATGATTCTGAAATTTCAACAGATGCAGTGAACTGTCAGCTGGTGCTCTCTAAAGCGTGTCCCTCAGCCCTATTTCACTGAACTTACCTAAACTTAACCTAACCTCAACCGAACACTATCGTTAACCCAACGCTTACCTTAACCCAACATGTCTCAAAGTGTGTGGGCACAGAAGCGTGACCGGGGGGCAATGTAGTGCGAAACTACTGTTTTTACCAGCGGAACAATCAACAAAGCGTGCTTTCATGACAGAGAGTGTGTAGGTTCACAGAATGGAGAGATATTTGACAGGGACAAAGAAAGACAGGTGATGCTTCCGAGACAAACAAGACACAGTGTTTAGCTGACGAGTAATCAACCAAAAACCAAGTTAAGAAAGTGACGAAGCCTATCATGCTCTTGGGTTCACAGTGAATGTGGTGGGAGATGAGGAGAGACCAGTGTGTATTTTATGTCTGAAAACTCTGGCAGCTGGTAGTATGAGACCAAACAAATTAAGAAGACACTTAAGAGACATTACACCCATCACGTCAATAAGCCACTCGAGTTCTTTCAGAGAAAACTTGGGGCATACCGTCAGCAGGAACGTTGCTTTGTAAAAGCTGCATCAGTGAACAACGAAGCATAATGGCATCATGCAAAGTCACTTACAGATTGCCCAGTGCAAGAAACCACACACAATAGCAGAGGAGCTCATACTTCCTGCAGCTTTAGATATGGTGTCAACTATGTTTGATGAGACAACCGCCGCAAAATTGAAGGCTGTCCCTCTGTCCAATGATACAGCTGCAAGACGTATATGCGACATTTCAAATGACCTTGAAGAGCTACTACTACTACTACTTTCGGCTGCTGCCGTTAGGCGTCGCCACAGCGGATCATCCGTTTCCATCTCTTCCTGTCCTCTGCATCTTCCTCTGTCACACCAGCCACCTGCGTGTCCTCCCTTACCACAAACATAAACGCCCTCTTTGGCCTTCCTCTTTTCCTCTTGCCTGGCTGGCAGCTCCATATTCAGCATTTCAAATTACCTTCAAGAACAACTCATTGAAAAACTGAAAGACAAACATTTCACCATGCAAGTGGACAAAGCTACTGACAGCAACAAAGACCGCTTGTTTATTGCTTATATTTGCTTTGTCACGTCAGAGTCACTGTGTGACGATTTGCTGTTTTGCAAGTACGTCCCAAGTAGAGCGACAGCTGATGAGCTCGTTAGGCTTCCTGACTGTTACGACAGAACATAGGCTGAAACGGGAGAACTGCGGCCGTTTGCACGGATGGTGCACAAACAAACAAACAAATCTTACTTTATTCAGACACAAAGGTAGGTCCATGTTAAAGACAACAACAAAGAAATACAACACAAGACAAGAGCACAAAAATATAGCTAAAAACAGCAGCTCACAAGTCCACAATGATTAAAAGCTATACAGGCATTTGTTCCAATGGGTCCAGAAACAAGAGGAGTATCTCGTGACCATGGCAGGGAAAACGAAGGGATTGCAGGCAAGAGGGTTTTGCCAAATGTGCAATGGACGCACTGTGTGATACACAGAGAAGCGCTAGCATCAAGACAGTCGTGACCTAAACGAGGCTTTGACCGATGTTGTTAGGGTGGTCAATTTCATCAAAACAAGACCCCTGAGAGTGCGGCTGTTCTCTGCACTTCGTGAGGGGATGGGAGCTGAACATTCAGCTGTGTTGTTTTACAGCGAGGCTAGCTATCGCCATA